>NC_056741.1:849060256-849302756 GCF_019279795.1 Protopterus annectens | reverse complement strand
ACTAGAAAATGGAAATCAAAATAAAAAAAAACTGCATTAAAGTATCAAAATCATGCAAAAGAGATAAAAGAACTAGGACAGAGATCTCTGGAAATGGGAAAAAAACATAGAAATAAATATGGGAGCAATACATACATAATATTCTGGAGGAGGAATGAGGTTTAGGAGAAGGCAGGAATGGAGTGATTTATGTAATTCTGGATTGGAAAAAAAGAAGTTATGCCTTACTATAAAGTTCCATCCGAGTTGTCCGTCTTCATTTGTCATCAACGTGTGGGTTCAGTTCTGAAGCCTCGGAGCCGACTCGGTTGCTTCACTAGCTCGTGGATTCCAAAAACTCTCAAGTACATCTCTTACCCGTAATGCTTACGGTAGATTACCTCAGATCGAGTTTTTCCACAAGAGAAAGAAAAAAGTAAAATTTCCTGAAGAGACTACATCTGAAATAACAATTAATTCCAAAAGGAAACTTGTTAGGGGGGGAATGTCCATTCTTCCAGGAATCTGGTAGGGGGATGGAGGCAGGAAGTTAATGACAAATGAAGATGGACAACTCAGACGGAACGTTATGGTAAGACATAACTTCTTTATCTGAAGTTGTCAATCTTCATTTTGTCATCAACGTGTGGGACAGAGTCGCCAGCTACTTATAATCCTGGGTGGTCTCAAGGAAGGATGTTCCTGAGCCCCATTGAACCCAATGATGCTCATCCTTTAGAGACCATATCTAACTTGTAATGAGTAACAAAGGTATGGGGGAGAAGCCCAAGCTGCAGCTGCACATATGTCATTTATGGGTGTTCTCAACTAGAAGACAGCGGAAGTGGCTACCACTCTTGCTGAGCGTGCTTTTAGGCAAACCGGTACCAGTACACCTCTCTTCTCATAAACAAAGGAAATGCAATCTGTAATCCATTTGGCTGCAGTCACTTTGTTCACAGATTGTCCTATTTTAATATGTGAAAAGGAGAAAAATAGCTGGTTGGATTTTCTCTAACCTTTTGCCCTGTCAAGGTAGAATCTTAACTGTCTGTGAACATCTAACAGGTGCAGTAAGTACTCACCCTTAAGAGTAATTTGAAAAAAAGATCGGAAGATTGATATATTGATTGAGGTTGGTTTCAGAAACTACCTTAGGAAGAAAAGATGAGTTTGTGTTGAAAGAAACTCTATCCTTATGAAAAATCAAATATGGATGCCTAGGCGAAAGGGCTTGAATTTCTGAAATTTGTCTAGCCGATGTGACGGCAACCAGGAAGATAGTGTTCCAGGCCAGAAATTTTAAATCACATCTAGAGGGTGGTTCAAAGGGGGATTGGGTCAGAGCTTGCAGCATCAGAGTAAGGTCCCAAGGAGGTGTGGGATATTTGTAAGGTGGTTTAAGGAGGAGAGCACCTTTCAAAAAGCCTTTACAAAGTTCAGGCCATTGATGATCCATGGAAACCACTGTTAAACTCAGAAATGGCTGCTAGCTGAACTTTAACAGCAGAAGTGGAAGCACCTTCATTGAAGATGGGGGCTAGGAAATGAAGGATTTCGTGTATTAGGGCTGAGACAGGAATGATATGATGCAGAGAGGCCCAATTAATAAGAAGTTATGTACCTACCATAACGTTCCATGTTAGTTGTCTTCTCTCGCCTTCTTTCTTGCTTGATGGGTTCGAGAACTCCTTTTACCCTTCTACCCATATCCCATGATGCAAGGCAGTAAGTACCCAGATCTCGTTTGTTGACAAAGGGCAATAACACCAAGCATAAAATACTTCCCAAAGGAAGAAGAAACTTACAGATGGAAAAAGGACCAGGTTTGAATGGTCTTTAGCATAATAGTTTCTTATACAAGGTCTGTCAGGCCAAGAAGACAACTAACATGGAACGTTATGGTAGGTACATAACTTCTTATGTTAAGTTGTCCAATCTCTACATTCCTATCCTGGGTGGCTCAATGGAACAAACTCTTGAGGACTGTAGAGCCAAAACTGGCTCTGTCCCTGGAGGCCAAGTCCAATTTGTAATGGGAAACAAAAGTGTGAGGAGTGGCCCAGTGGGCGCTGCACAAATAAGTGTCCCAAAGGCTGTAGAAGTAGCTAAACTCCTAGTTGAATGTGCTTTAGGTTTTGAGCACAGCTGTTTAATTTCAGTGATGACCGAAGAAAGCCATCTGGACAAAGTCACTTTAGAAACAGGAAGGCCTTTTTATATCCGCCATAGGAAACAAAAGTTGATCAGATTTTCTAAATTTTTGTTCTGTCCAAATAATATCTAAGCTGACGGTGGGGCGTCAAGATAATGTAACTTTGTTCAGCTCTATCTGAATAGTTAGGAAAAATACAGGAGATCAATGGATTGATTCAGATTGTTTTGAAGCAACCTTAGGTAAAAAGGATGGATTAGTTCTCAAAGATACTCTGTCTTTGTGAAAAATCAAATAAAGAGCATGAAGTTCAGACACCCTCCTGGCAGATAAATAGCCCACTAGAAATAACGTTTTTCCAAGAGATTTTTTTTGGGAACAAGAAACAGCTGGCTCGAAGGGGGGAAGAATCAAGGATGTCAGCACTAAATTTAGATCCCACTGAGGAGGAGGATTCCTGATTGGAGGCTTTAGTAGGAAAATTCCTTTCAAAAGGCCCTGCAGAGCCTATGGGACATAATATTATGATCTGCTATCCCGACATGAAAATTAGAAATAGCAGCCAACTGAACTCTGACTGTGGAAGAAGAGGAGCCTGCATGAAAAATCTCTGCTAAGAAGTCCAGAACTGCCTGAACAGGGGCAGTAAAGGATCAATATTTTGGGCCTTTGTGTAAATCCTCCTGGTAGAGGAGGAAGGAAGTGGAGCAACCATGCTGTGAGGTTGAGAAGAGATTGACCGACGGCAGGGCTGATTGGTGAATCAGTAGATCTGACACTGGGTCCAGATGCCACGGCTGCACCAAAAGGTGATGATGGAGGACCAAACTTGTCGAGGCCAGTAAGGGGCAATGAGAATTAATTTGGCTCTCAAAGCGGTAGCTTTCTGGATCACCTGAGGGATCAGAGGAAATGGAGGAAGGCATAAAGATCCCTGGGGGGCCAATCCTGGGTCAGAAGCGTCTGGGGATGGCCTGATAGAGGAAGAGGCTGAGAAGAGCTGGACATTTGCTGTTTTGCTCAATCTGTCCGCTATAATGTTGGTTTTCCCAGGGATATGCGTTGCTACCAGAAACCGATGAGAGGAGATCCTGTTTGTTGATATACCACACTACAGACATGTTGTCTGTGTGGAAAGCACTGCTCTCATCTCCAGGACATTTATGTGCAGATGGTCCCCCACCCGATCAGGGAGGCATCCGTGGTGACAGTGGCTATAAAGCACCTGCCTTGGTGAACCTGAGGCGATGTGATCCACCAAGCAAGATGTTCTTTGCATGTTTGTGTCACCAGAATCTGGTGGTTGCTGGTATGACCACTGTGTGAACAGCATCCACTGAAGGAGGTGCATGTAGAATCGAGCCAGGGAAGAAGAGTAATGGCCGCAGCCATGAGACCTATACCCTTTAGAACCATTCTGGCCTGTACTTTCTTGCTGGCCAGAATGATCCTGACATGAGTCTGAATGTCTGAAACTCTTTGTTCTGTAAGGGTAGCTGACATCCAACAGTGTTTTTTTAAGTTGCCTCTGAAGGAGGTACTAGACTGGCATAAGGATGGATGACTTTTTCGGGATTGACTGAGATGCCCAAATGAGAACAAAGGTCTATTGTGTAATCCCTGGCTTGTATAAGCTGATGCCTGGTGGTGGCTGACAGGAGCCAGTGGCTGTAGTGAGACCAAAGGGCAGGGCTCTGAACTGGAATCACCAGCAGCGGAGAAATCTCCCAGTTGTCCTTCTGTAAGAAGGGCAGAATTGACTGAAGAGTGACCATTAATCTTGTCTTCCTGACAGACTTGTTGAGTCTGCTGAGATCCAATATTGGTCTCCAGTCTCCGTCTTTTGGGGACCAAAAAGAACCTTGAGTAGATTCCGGCTCTGAATGGTCTATTGTAACTGGCTGAATGGCTCTTTTTGCAGTAGTTTTGCGATTTCTAACTCTGCAATGTCCCTTAGACCGGGTGGTACATCTGGAAGGGAACTTGAGGGAAGGGACTTTTCGAAAGGAATTATGTAACCCTTGGATATGATCGACTGTACCCATCTGTCTTGAGTGAGGGAATGCCAGGCTTCTGGGTACAGTGATAATCTTCCCCGACTGCCTCAACACCTCAGGGATGCTGAAAGGGCTTATCAGAGAGGCTCCCTGTTTCCCTCTGCCTCTAGGGGTAAAACTGACCACGTGAATCGTGGTGACTCTTGGGGATTTTCTGAAACCACCCACCCTTCTGTCCTTTGGGATAAGGCCTAGAAGGGGTGGAAAAACAGACTCCAACAGCAGAAAGAGTCTTGCCGTCCTGCTCACACCTGGTCAAGGTCTCCTTCACCTGAGGGCCAAACAAAGCTGACCCATCAAAGGGAGAATTTGTGAAGGGCGCCTTAAAGGATCCCCAAAAAACACATAGCAGCATCCAGGCTTTTCTAAGAGCCACACCTGTGAGCCCCTGCAGCTGTAGGATCCTGAACTACTTCTCCCAGCTCCTTCAGGATATCTCTGGAGTCTGGTGAAGTGACAGTTCCTTTTGGTGGGCGCAGCACCCCATCATGGCATCAGCGGGACACCCTTGGTTAGGAATTGTTTGTCACTAGGGGCAGTGATAAATTTAGAAGGCCTCCTAGGGACTGGCTCTACAGAGTCAGGAGCTGTCCACGCCTTAGTGCAATAATGACTCATCCTCAGAGGGATTGTTGGTGGCCCAGTTTCCCTCTGTTTGAGAAGTTCTAGGATGTCTGAAAAGGAGACATCCTCAGACATCAAAGTCAGTATCCAACATCAGGAGAATGAGGATCTCTGGGTCCTGTAGCAAGAGAAGTGGCAGAGATGTCAACAGGTACCATACAGACTGCTGACTGATACCAGTGGCCAGTACACTCTTCATCACCTCCCAGGCAGGTCCGAGAGAACCCGGCCCAAGAGCCTAGGAAACCAGGAACCAATGCCACTCACCCCTCGGAGGAGACCATGGAAGCCCGACCATCCGAATCTAGGAAGAGGAGATAAGAGTAGGGGCTGAAGGAACAGAACAAGCTCTGGGGTAGAGTTGAAGGAGGAACGGACCAACAGTCGCCTGCTGAGACGGACTGTGTAGCATTTGGGCCAATACCTGTGACTTGAGTAATCTACTGACCACTCTCTCTAGGTCATGATCTGACAACCTGGATGACCTTGAAGATAAGAAGACCGGAGAATCAACTTGTTCACTCCTCTCCCTCAGGGACTCTCTGCTGAAAGGTGACAACATAGCACAGGAGTCCTGCAGGTGAAGAGGGCCCAAACAATACAGGCAAGAAGTGTGACCGTCTGTCAGAGACATCTTCTGACAAAACCCTCTCCTTAGACATGGTGCCGACACACACACACAGACACACCAGTCAAAATTAAATTAAACAAAATACCAAGAGGTATTTTATAAAACACCAACACACACAAAGGTAGAAATAAATTTAAACTATCAAAATTAGTTTTAAACTAAAGGGGCTTGAAATATCACAAAAATGAACTACTTACAGGAGTGCATCATGGGATATGGGGCTGCCTCGAGCTGGTAACCCATCAAGCAAGAATGTTAATCTTTTCCATTTACTTGAATAAAGTTTACGTGTAGATGGCTTATGAGATGACAAAAGTATGCGGCTGATTAAGAAGAGAGCATATTATGCCTGGCCACTAATGGAATTGGAGAAACCAAGCTGTCAGCTTGAGGGTTGTAATGTCTGGGTGACATGATGCCTGGTGGATGAGACAGGAGGTCCGGAGTTGGTTCCAGAATCCAAAAATGATGTACCAGATGAGGCCAAAGGAAGGGAAAACAAATTTCCCAAGGTCAATAAAGGGTAATGAGGATAACATTGTTCTTCAACTTTTTTTTTTTTTTAATTTGTGGAGTCGGAGGAAAGGCGTAAAGAAGACCGGGCGGTCAATTGTGAAGAGCATCTATCAGTAAATCTCCCCCTGGCAGAATTAGGACAAAGCTGCATTTGTTGTTCAGAGGGAAGGCGAAAAGTTTGCAGCAAGGCTGGCCCCATGTGTGGAATAACTTATCTGAAACTTCTGGATTGAGGAGCCACTCGTGAGGTAGAAGAATGCACCTGCTCAATTTGTCAGTCTGCTATAACATCTGACTTCTCCAGAATATGCATTGCAATCAGAAAGTGGTTTGATGAGATCACCCATTGCCATTTTCTGAGGGCTTCGCAGCATAATGGGTAAGACTTGGTTTTCCCCCTTTTAGTTGATGTACCTGACCACTGACATGTTGTCTGTCTGAATTGTAATCATCCCTAGAGGTAGAGAGTCCTGGAATGGTTGCAATTCTAACAGCACTGCTCCCATCTCTAGACCGTTTATGTGCAGACTGGCCTCCATCGGGGACCATATGCCTTGGACTGTCTTTCCCAGGCAATGTCCACACCCCAGCTGCGAAGTGTCCGTGGTCACTGTGGCTATGGGTTGAGGGGGAATGAATGGATGCCCTTGTAGGACATGTTTCAAATGAACCCACCATAGGAGCAATTTCTTGCATGTGTTGGTGATCAAGATTGGCACTTCTGAAGGATGGACCACTGTGCTGCAAGCAACCACTGTAATATTCGCATTTGGAACCTGGCAAATGGAACAAGAGCTATGGCAGCTGCCATTGAGCCTAATGTCTGAAGTATCCGCCATACAGGAGCTTTTTCCTTTTGTACTGTCTGGACTTGAGTCTGCACAGTTTCTAGTCAAGACAGAGGAAGTGAAGTGAGGCAATGGATGTTGTTGTATCCAGAGAAGTTGGTTCCAGAGAGGATTTCTCAAAGTAGATTGTGATGCCTAAATGGTCACATAACTGCAAGACCTTTTGCTTTGCTGTTAGAAGTAGCTGCCTTTTAGTACCGGTAATCAGCCAGTCACCTAGATAAGGCAACACCCAGAATCCTTACAGTCTTAAGTAAGCTGCTACTACTGCCATGCATTTGGTGAACACCCTGAGGGCTGTGGTGAGAATAAAGGGCAGAACTCTGCACTGGTAATGCCTGGCTCCCAGCCAGAAGTGAAGGAATCTTCTGGAGCATCTTTATGTGGTAGTATGCATTTTGAAGATATACAGAGAACATCCAGTCATCCTTTCCTAAAAACGAAGAATGGACTGCACCGTGACCATCCAGAATTTGTTTTTTCCAATAGATTTGTTCCGTATGTTGAGATCCAAAATCAATCTCCAGTCCCCTGTCTTTTTTGGCACTAAAAAGAATCTTGAGAGAGGTATGAGTCAAAGGGTGCACTGACAAATGACTTGAAGGGCTCCGCCAAATCACACAAGTGCATCCAGGCATGCCTCCTTATGGAAATACCTGAACCCTCTTCTCTAGCCGTTCCTTCAGCTACTTGAGAAATGAGCCTCATGGAAGAGTTAGAGATGGAAGTCAGGGTAACTAACTGGGAAGTGACTGATTCACACACTTCCTCAGAAACAGCTCCTGAGAGAGTATCTCCTTGATTAGATCTCTCTGTAATCTAGTTAAGTGTGCTAAGTAATTCAAAGACCTCAGGTCAAAGGTCGATGAAGCATAACTCACTTCACAAATCTATCCATCGTCCATGACTCCTTGTTGGGAGGATGGATAGAGGACTTCTTCTCTGCTAGTTCTTTTTAGTGGCTGCCGCTAATACCATGGCATCTACACCATCTTCTTCTGACCAGAAGGGTTTATCCTCTGGGGCTGTGATAATTTTGTCTGGCCTTTTGGGGACTGGTTCAACAGCATCAGGGGCATTCCATGTCCCCTGAGAAATCAACTCAATGAATTGTCGACGGGTGGAGATACCCAGGAAGTAGATGGGTCGGTACCAAAAACCTGCAGGTACACGGATTCCTCAGTTGAAGGGTTGAGGAACTTTGAATCACCTCTCTGCTTAAGGATTTCCAGGCTATCTCCGAAGGAGACATCGTTAGGAGGTGGCCTAGGAGACTTCGCCCTCATCAAAATCCATTTCTTCAGTGATGGACTCTTCTGGACAGTCTGTTTCCTCTTACACAACTTCTTCTGATGGAACTCTTCAGGGGGAACATCTGGGGAGGTTTCAGAAGAAGAAGGGATACCCTGCTGCACAACCCGAGGCTACGGTACCCGCTGACCCTGTGGAGGGAGTGGTTGATGCTCAAGGGCCAAGGGAGACACAGATGGCAGTGCCAAGGAGGAAGGAACCAACCTAGAGCTATAAGAAGCCAATGGCCCTCTTCATGACATCGAAGGCTGATCCACCAAGGGACAAGTGGAACTCCAGAACCAAAAGGAAAGACCTATGCAGCAAAACTCCTCCCTGCCCATAAGTGCTCCTCCAAGGTCGAAGCCAGATCCAAGCTTGTCTGTGCCAATGTTCCTGGATGCTAAGATGGCTCTGATAACAAGAGGGCCCACCCAAATGCCCTGAAACCAACAGGCAAGCTATGGCTCTGCAAGGACTCCAGTTCTGAAACAACAGAAGTGCTTAAGGCAGCAGTCCATTCCGACAAAAAAAGATACATTTGGAACCGATACAGTCAGTTCCAGAAGATCTAGAATTGAGGACTCTAAAGTGTCTGCAGAGGTTAGAGGAGGAGGGAAAGAAGGGTGAGTAGAAGGTATCGGTGCCAGTCTTGAAAAGGTAGTTACTGATGGCATCCCTGACACCACTTGGGCCCAAAGTATTTTCATCATTAACTTCTCAACGCTGTCTTCTGTTAGATTCCTGGAAGAACAGACAGAGACCAACAAAGGGGACTTTGGCCTAATCAAGAAGGGAGATGGTGGCCTGTCAGCAAAAGGATCTACAGAGGCGAAATATTGCATCATGGGAAGCAGTGAACCAATAGATACCAATTCCTTCGGTGCTGATGGATTTATCATAACCGAGGAAGTAGATGCAGATTCCAAAGCATGCTTCGGAGTCAAAGATTTAGAAATCGACTCCAATGGAGTCGAGGATCTTTACGTCTTTACTGCTTCTTCACCTCCGAAGATCTAGAGTAGATAGAAGACGGAGAAGTAGGTCCTGATTTGATTTTGGTGTCCTGTCCAGATGTGGCCTCCTCAAAGGAAGAACGAAACAGACTTTTCAAAACAAGTTTGTTTTTCCTCTCTACCAACGCTCAGTGGCTAAAAGTGTGGCAGATGCAGCAATCTTCTTTCTTCTCCTTTACTAGCTGAATTCTCTTACTTTCTTAAAATTTCTTTTTTGCTGGCACCTAGGCAGTGTAATAACTAGCCAGTAGCTGAACTGTACCCAGTTAAACAGCTTTTACTTGCTTTTTTTTTTTTCCAGTTTTCACACGCTAAAAAAACTGTTGGTCATTGTGCAGCTATCTTGGAAGTCAGGCTAGCCAGTGTTGAGCCAAGGTTTTTCCCTCTATAAGGTTATGATGGATACAAATAGGGGGTACATCCACTATGATTACAGAGTTACTGACATCCAACACAAAGTACTCGACACATGTCTACATGCTGAATGAATGGGCAACACATGATTCTCTCCAAAGCAAAGAACAAACCCTCTTCTACTTAAAATAAAACTGGTAAATGAAAATCACTCCATTGGCTTTAATCTTCTCAGGTATTCAAACCTGGGGGGGCTTCCTTGGTTTGTAGTAGAAAGGCTCCAGTGCTGCCAGGGACCTGACACTTGAAACCAAACTCCTTTTAGCCTCCAGAGGCAGGAAGAAAAGCACTGGTCCTCATCCTCTGAATTTTGGTATCAGGCTGAATTAGGAGGAATGGAATAAGGCATAAAGGTGTCTCTCCTGCACTATGGAACAAAAGATATGCCCGCTCAAAGATGCAAAGCCTGCCCAGCAACACCAAGCAGAAAATAGGGAGGACCACATTTCCACATACTGCAAACAGGTCAACCTCCAGGGTGCCACAATGCCAGAAAACCCTGAACAGATACGACTCCTAAAATCCTCAACTCCAGGTACAGGTTGTAGAACTGCATTGAGGCTGGGCATTCTGTTATATCACACAGCTCAAAAGATAGATTACTGGACAAATCAAAAGGAGCTCCACCCTAAACAGATAAAGACTCCTAAAATACTCAACTACAGGTACAGGTTGTAGAACTGCATTGAGGCTGGGCATTCTGTTATATCACACAGCTCAAAGGATAGATTACTGGACAAATCAAGAGGAGCTCCAGCCTCAACTCATCTTTCAGAGTCTTGGTGACAAGAACTAGCTTCTCCTACACACCTGAGCTCTTAACACAAAAGCATGTCAACAAATCATCACACTGCGTACACATTCTTCTACTTAAAAACTTGTATAGAAGTACTTCCGCGTGTAAGCAATATGAGCAAGTAATCTCCATGGTATCCCCGAAGTCTCAAACAACCTACTAAACAAGTATAGTGAGTCCAAAAACAAAACAGCGTAAGAAACTTCTCTGTGTGGAAGATTTTCAGTCCATATATCTCTAGTTAATCACTGCATATTAATCAGATCAGACAATAATAGTAGAAGTAGCGAACTTTAACTTGTCAAGTCAAAAAACATATGCATATATATATATATATATATTATGAAATATTGCACAGAATTACTAAATATTCAAAAGTAATCCAAGCAAAGCAGGCAGTCTGTTTCCAATCAGAAATCCTTTATTAAGGAATTATTACTCTGTTAATTTTGTTTTAGTTGGATCGCTTGTCTGTGTACTTAAGGGATTTTCGACTGGAAACCGACTGCCTGCCTTGCTTGGATTACTTTCGAATACTTAGTAATTCTATACAACATTTCATATTTTATATATATATATATATATATATATATATATATATATATATATATATATATATACATACACACACACACACACACACATATATATATATTTTTTTTTTGTTTGGGGGGGGCGGGGGATTTAAAATGAGTTTAAGGACTATGATATTAGACCATCAGTTAAGCAAACATATGTCTCAAATTAAAAAAGGGCATGCAATGCAAAAGCAAAGCTGTTAAGCTCAAGCAACTGTGTTATGATCACAGATGATATGAGCAACTGACTAGATGTCTAAGAAGCACTATATAAAAGCTGCAGCTTGTTTATACAGTGCCCACTCCATGGAAAACCATTTTCCTTGAGATCACAGAGGACCAGAAGAGTGGTCCCTTCCTACCAATAAAGCATGCATCTTCATGACCTATAACAGACTTTGCTAAAGAATGAAAGGTCCATATAGAGACTACATGGGCTTCCATCATTCAACAGCCGTGACACAAGGGACTGCAGTCATAACTGAGGCTACCAGTCTAGCAAAATCACTCTCAACAGCAATTAAGATTATGACTACAACTTTCACAGTCACATACATTGCCGGGCAAAGTTTGCATGATTAAATCTGGGTCTGACAAAAAAAAGCTGCCAATCCCAACTGACTCATTCAGTTAAATTAAAGCTATGTACTCACCATACCTCTGCATCTGTCTTATCCATTTACATTCTTCCCCAATGTGTGAATACCAGATCCGACTTCAGATCCAACTCTGCCGCATACACTAGACTTCCAGATCCAACTCACTAACTCCTTCCTCTACCCATAATGCCCTAGTTAGCTAACAATACCTCAGATCGAGTTTGCGGTCTTATAGATCCCAAGATAGACCAGGAAGAAGGAAAGAACATCAAAGCTAGGGTTCAAACCTGGAACAAAGGTTCCATAAAATCCACAAGGACACTCCAGAAGATAAAAGGAAGGGAAGGAGGGTGGGGAGTTGAGGAAGAATGAAACTGGACAACACAGATGCATAGTTATGGTGAGTATGTAACTTTAATATCTGAGGTTGCCTTTTTTATTCTTCCTCAATGTGTGGGACACAGTCCTCAGCTACATGAACCTTGGGTGGCCATCATGGAAGGATATTCCAGAAAACTGCTGAACCAAAAGCAGCTCTGCTTCTACAGGTCAAATCCAGTTTGCAGTACGGGTATAAGCATTAGACCAAGTAGCTGCTGCGCAAATGTCATCAATGGAAGTTCTAGACCAAAAGGTGGAAAAAGGTGCCGTGGATCTAGTATAATGTGCTTTAGGAGGCTTTGATAAGGAGAGGCCTTGTTGAATACATGCAAAAGAAATGCAATCAGTTATCCATTTGGCCAGAGTGACTTTAGAAACTGGTAATCCCAATCTGTTTGGTGAGAAGGAAACATAAAGCTGTTCTGATTTCCTGAAATATTTTGTCCTGTATAAATAAAATTGTAGTTGTCTATACATCAATGTAGCATTGATACTTGAAATATCAGGGGAAGAAGACAGGCAAATGAACAGTTTGACTGATATTTGATTTAGATGCTACCTTTGATAAGACAGATGGATTGGTTCATAAAGTAATTCTGTCTTTGTGAAAAAACAATGCAAGGGGATTTGGAAGATACAGTTTGGAGTTCAGGAATTTGTCTCACAGATGTGACAGCTACTAGGAAGGCTGTTTTCCATGACAAGAATTTTAAATCAGATTTTGCTGATGCTTCGAAAGGTTATTAGGTCAACCCTTGAAGTATGACCACAAGAGTCCAAGGAGGTGATCGACCTTTCACAGGCAATCTAAGCAAGAAGGGGCCTTTTATAAAAGCCTTGCACAATTTGGAAGAAGCTTAAGAGGTAGCTTTTTCTCCTCAGTTAAAATTACATATGGCTGCTAACTGAACTCTGACTGTAGAAAAATTAGTACTTTCCTGAAAGATGCTAAAAATTCTAAAACCACAGATATAGGAGCAGTGAAAAGGTTAATTTCCTTCTGAAGAGGCCAAATTGAACATATTTTCCATTTACTCTTCTAGATCTTCCTTGTAGAAGCCTTCTAGGAAGATAAAAAAAAAAATATCCTTGCTTTCCATACTTTCCTAAACTAGTGTTCCCAGACCAGATTTTGCTGATCCTGGGCTTTTTCTTGGTTCTTCCTCTTTTTTTCCATTTTCTTGTTTTGTCAAGGGGTAGTTTCTTTAGTGGGAGGTGGGAGTACTGAACTGCCTGTTGCCTGTTTGTCCTCAGATAAGGCTTTGGGTAAGGCTGTTGGTTGGTTTATGTTTGGCCTTGGGTCATTTCCTGTCTTTTCCAGCCCCCTGCTAAGGCTTTTTTTGGTTGGCGAGGAACTGCAGCACAGCTCAGCTTCTCCTGAAGCGTGGTCCAGCTTTAGCAGAGACCAGAAAAGCACCACAGAAAGATTTTTCAGCTTTTTTCTTGGCTTCTTCGAATTTTTTTGCCTTTTCGTAAGCTTTTTCTGTTTTTGCTGCTTTATTAAGTTTTTTTTTCTTTTTTTTTTGTTTTTATTTTAAAAGCACACTCCTGTTTATTGCTTTTTTAAAGTTAAAACTAAACTAGCACAATATACTGATGTGTGTACTAGCTTAAAATAGCATTTAATAACAAAACATCCTTATTATTTGTATTTTTTTGTTTTGTGTAAAAAAAAAAAAAAAAAAAAAAAAAAAAAAATATCCTTGCTTTCCATACTTTTCCTAAACTAGTTCCAGAGAGACCAGATTTTGCTGATCTGGCTTTGTTGTCTTTCTTCCTGTTTTCTCCATTTTTTTTTGTTTGGTCAAGGGGTTACTTCTTTACTAGTAGGGAGTACTGAACTGCCTGTTTGTCCTCTTTGGAGTGGTTTGAGTGGTTTAAGGCAGTAACTTGTAGTTTATTGGGGTCATTGGGTCATTCCTGTCTTTTCTTTCCCCCCTGCTATAGCCAAGTAGCGCTTGGCGCAGATTAGCGCCACTGTTGCATGGAGTTGCCACTGTTACAGCTTGGTTAAGCTAAGTTAAGCAGGTTTAGTCCACTCTGGCTACCCTTGAAACTACCTTTTTCCCTTGAAACTACCTTCCTCTAATCAGTATATATACATCTAAAAAAAATCATCCTACTTTGACTCTAAATAGAGATCTCTATCTGTTAATAGACTAACTTGTCTCTGTTCTACGTATTACAGGTTCCACTTGTAATGATAGCTTTGTAATAAAGCTTTCCCATAGCACCCCCAACACCAGCCCCACCCAATCTTTTTATCCTTTTTTCTTTTTTTTTTGTTTTTTTTGTCTATTCTAGCATGTCGAGGGGGGCTCAGTTAAAAAGTCATCTCCCTCTCCAGGCACAAACCTAGAATCCTGAAATAATGTTAACTAATTCCTCAACCCACACACAAACCCATCGAACCCTCAAACACAACACCATGAAAATCATACCGAGACCTTGAACATAGGACTGGCAAGACCAGTCAGGAGACAGGTTACCACACAGCATTACCACACAGGATATAGACCCTAAATTCAGACCATACATTACTACACACAAACATAACCTGAAATCATATACATAAATACAAAACTGCCCAAAAACAAACCTGACCAAAAAAGACCACACCTGCAGAAAACCACCACAACACCCCACCAACACCTGCAAGACAACACCACCTGCAACAGATCACTAACACAGGTGTCAAACAAAGACCACAACACTACAAACACAACTCCAATCAGTCATGAGTGACTAGTCATCCATAGAGCTCCATACTCATGTCCACCCACCAGGAGAGGTGCCTTTTTAGGCAAGGCTCAAATTCTAAAACCTACCCCCCTAGAACAAAAAAAAAATAAAAAAAGGTAGGCTGCTCAATGCCAATGCCAGAAGTCTAAAATGCAATGCAGGGAGGCCCTTCTCAGTATGGAGAACATCGATGTCTGTGCAGGACAGAAACCTGGTCAAGGCCCTGACTGCACCCCACCCTAAGGTATTTTACCTTATCATACCGCATATCCCCCCCCATAAAAAAAATATAAAATGAAAGGGGATAAAGATCAGGGAAAGGACACCCAGGATACCCACACCTCACACCCTAACATGATGCATCAAGTGAGATGATCCAGGTACAATTAACCTGGACTGCTCCGCAAATAGTAGGATAAATGTATCACCAAACACCATCATACTTAGGTGACTTCCACTACCCAAAATATAGACTGGGAACACTACTCAAGCCCCAACACCCTAGCCCAAAAGTTCCTGGAATTCATAAACTCAAATGCCACTAGTCACCATTAAGGAGGAAGCTACTACAAGATAGAGCAAAATCCTTAAAAAGTAAGACACCCTTGATCATATAAAGTAAAAAAACTAAGAGCTCTTAAAAATCATCCAAAGCAAATTTGAGGAGAAAAATAAAAGAGACAAAGACAATCAAACCTAGGAGGAAACTCCCAGATATGCTCAGAACTAGTTCAAAAATGATGTGAAGATTACTGATCCCACAGACATTGCCAACATACTGGCTGACAGGTTCAGTGCAAACTTCTCACCCTCCCCCCCTCAAAGAGAAGATATCTATCAAAATGATTGCAGCCCCCCCCCAAACATCCAGCCCAAGTCTCTCCAAATCTCCAAAGCAAACACATCCATGGGATGATTAGCTTGACAAGCCTTATATCTGCAAAGCCATGGAGAGGATCATAATGGACCCTATAAATAAGACATTGGGAATTTTTTTGGATTTGGATCCAATGCTTTTTTTGCTTTGTCAAAAGGCAGATCATGCCTTTTAAACTTTGTTTTCTTTTTCTAAAACAGTCACCAAAGCCAGGGAAGAGGGAAAGGCAGTCCATACAGCCTACTGGCCCTCAAGGCCTACGACACGACAATATTGGTATCATTGAAAAAAAAAATGTTTAAATGTTATCCAACCCATGGCTGCAAACTGGCTAAGCAAACTGAAGGAGGAGGGTCAGAGTTGCTTCACAGGTTCAGAGCCTCAAAGCCTGTCAAAGCCTGTCAGTGTCTTAGTCCCAGTCCTCTCAGTCTCTGGCTCCATCTACATAAAAGTATTTGTTGGACCAGGGAGGAAAGCCTCAGTTGTCTAGCTTTCAATGGATCTGGGGAAACCATGCGGTTAGTTTGAGGCTCCTGGAATATTCGGATGTCTCATCCCCAACGGATGCGAGAAAATGTCTGACTTGGGTCCAGTATCCATGGAGGATATCAAAGATTAGACCAAAGGAAGGGGAACCACACTTGGCAAGG
Organism: Protopterus annectens; assembly: GCF_019279795.1. Classification (NCBI taxonomy): domain Eukaryota; kingdom Metazoa; phylum Chordata; order Ceratodontiformes; family Protopteridae; genus Protopterus; species Protopterus annectens. The sequence goes on along the minus strand of NC_056741.1, from coordinate 849,286,603 downwards.
CCCAAAGGGGGCAAGGAGGATAACTGAGATCTTCAACCAAAGTGCTTTCTGTAAGAATTTTGGAATCAGAGTTAATGGGGAATAAGCATACGAGACCAGAGGGCCAAATGTGGTCTACAGCATCTCTCGGCAACTCGGGGGGTTGGCAAAAAACATGCTGCACTTCTTGTGGGGAGATGCAAAGAGATCACAGCAAGGTTGACCCCAACAATGCAAACTCTTCTCTGCAACTCACTGAAAGACTACTTGTGAGGCACCAAAATGGACCTGCTGAGTTTGCCCACTACTAAGCTGGTCTTTCCCCAATTTGTGCATTGAGGCAAAGATAGCAGTTAGAGGAGATCACCAACTGCCCCACTCTCGTTGCCTCTCGACAAAGAGGGTAAGAGCAGGTTCTCCCCGTTTGTTGATGTACTAGACCACACACGTCCATTTGCATCACAATAGTCCATGGAGGGAGAACATCTTGAAAGGCCTATAATACCAGAAGGACTACTCTCATCTCTAGAAAACTGACAATAGAACTGGTGGGACAACATGCCTTGGACCATCGGTCCCAAGAAATGCCGCCCCACCCCCAACTTGGAAGCATCCATGGTTACCATGGCTACTGGAGGAGACAGGATAAAGGGATGGCCTAGATAAACTTCCTCCAACTAAATCCACCAATGAAGATGATTCTTGCAGACTTGAGTGAATTTGACTGGGAAGGACAGAGTATGATGCAGAATAGACCGCTGAACAGCTAGAGTCTACTGGAGAACACGCATATAGAACCAGCTCATTGGAACTAAGGTTATGGCTGCTGTCATTGAACCTAGAGCCTGAAGGACAAGTTTGTCTAGAGGAAAAGGGTGAACAAGAATTTGCACTACCTGAAACTTGACTGTGTCCACACAATGTATTGGAAAGGAGTTACTATGTTCATTTGGGCACTTGCAAACTCCAGGCTCTGTCCAGGTTGCAGATGAGATTTGGAGGAGTGGGGAGGAGTCAGTAATCTAGATATGGAAATACTCGGAATCCCTGCTATCTCAAGTGAGCTACTACCACTGCCCATACACTTGGCAAACACCCTGAAGGCAGTCATGAGACCAAACGGTAAGGCTCTGAACTCGTAGTAACAACTAAACTAAAATAAAAAAAAATGCCACTGACCAAAATAGTAAAGATTTAATAACTTCTACCGCCTCAGCAAAGCATCTTCAAGGAGTGAAAGACCATCAATAAAAACAGCCCACTTACAAATGTAAAAATAACAGATTAAGTAAATAATTAAACAATTAGATACTTCCTATTACATTCAGTGTTTAAACCCAAAGGTACCAAAGTGTCATACTTTAAAATGTAAATGGTCTCTTTATGCAATAATTTACGCTAAACAGGACATTTTCACCAATTTTAACTGTCACTTGTTCCAAAATACAATCTTGTTGTGAAGAAAAATCCCCTTGATGGTACTGCTTAAAGTACAAGGCTAAAGGGCTCTCCAAACGCTGCTTCTTAATGTCTCTAATATGCTCCTGAAATCTTATTTTAAAAGCTCTTTGGCTTTCTCCTATACAGAACAGATTACATGGGCATTTTAAAGCATAAATAATGCCCTCAGTAATACATGCAAATCTGTTCACGGGATTAAACCTAACATTGTTAATAAAAGGAAAGCAGCTAACAATATATTTAGAAATACAGCACTTCCCATACAGAAAAGCATGCAGAAATTTGAACAGCAGAGCAAAAAAACTGAACTGACAGTAACTGGCTCTGAGATGAAAGTACAGAAACCTTCTGGATCATCTGTTCATCCTGATGTGACAGTATGCATTCTGAAGATTGAATGAACACATCCCATCTTCCCTGAGCAAAAAGGGCAAAATGGATTGAATCCTAATCATTCAAAACTTTGACAACTTCAACAATTGGTTCAGGTCGCTTAGATCCAAAATTGGTCTCAGGTCCCCTGTCGTCTTTGGCACCAAAAAGAACATTGAATGCATGACAAAATTAAGTATTTAGGAGTAAGACTTTTGGCTTTTCCCGGTTAGGGGTTGCCACAGCGGAACTCCGGTCCGCTCATGACTGGCAGTGGATTTTTACGGTGCCGAGTTGCCAGCCTAATGCCCAACCTTCAACAAAGGCATGCCCATTCACGCTCAAACTTACCTGCATGTCTCTAACGTCACTCGACCGCGAGGAGGGCATGCAGATTAAACACAGAAGGCGCTCCAGCTGAGAATCGAATGGGAGAACCTCTTGCTGTGAGGCGACAATGCTAACCGTTGCACCACTTCGGCTTTCTAAAATTAAGTATTAAGTATTTAGGAGTATGGATTAAAAATGACTCTGGTGTGGCAGCTAAGGATATGTGAGAAGAGACTAAAGGAAAGATAATACAAAAACTGAGAAAATGGAAGCTTTGTGATATGCATATGGGTAGTAAGATATACAAGCAGTCAAAATATTTTTAGTCCCTTTAGTCTTATACACAGTTCACGCATATTTTTATCAACCAGAGGAGAAGTTGTGGATAGCAATTTATAAAGAGCAGAAGGACTTAATTTGTGAGGGAAAGATGGCAAGAGTTAAGTGGGATAAGATGATTTTTCCAGTAGAACAGGGCAGATTAAGATTACCGAATTTGAAGGAGTATTTCAGAGCTACACAGTTAAGGTTCCTATACATAGGACAAGCAGAAAAAAAGAAGTTATGTACTCACCATAACATTCCATCTGAGTAGTTATACTTCATTTTTCTGCAACCTGTGGGTATTTGGATCCATATCAGATCCGAGCCAGCAACTTTACAAGCATCTGCTCTGAGCTCCAAGCTCCTCCCCCTTACCCATAACACACCACCATCTCCTCCTTCCCTTACTCGAGTTTGCTGCAACCCAAACTAACCAGCAACTCAAACTAGAAGAAACCATACATGATCATAACAGGAGAAGGTTCAGGGGAAGGAGGGTGGGACAGCTGCAGAAAAATGAAGTATAACTACTCAGATGGAACGTTATGGTGAGTACATAACTTCTTTATCTGAAGTAGTTAACTTTATTTTATCTTAGCCCCTGGGAGGCCCTCATTGAAAGATATTCCAGAGCACCGCAGAGCTGAATGATGCTCTCCCTCTGGGGATTAAATCCAACTTATAATGAGAAATGAAGGTAAATGACTTAGTCCAAGTTGCTGCCACACAAATATCATCCAGTGACACCCTATACCAGAAAGCAGCAGACATCGCCACAGATCTGGTAGAATGAGCTTTAACCGGACTAGGTGGAGACAAACCTTTGTCTTTGCAAATTTGCAAAATACATAGCGTAATCCATCTAGCTAAAGAAACTTTGGAGACGGCCTTACCCAAAAAGGGCTTAGAAAAGGACACAAATAACTGGTCAGACTTAAGAAGGGCTTTGTTCTATGTAAATAAAAACAAAGTTGTCTATAAACATCTAGTAAATGCAGTTTATATTCACCCTTGCTCTGAAAATTTGGAAAGAAACAGGTTAACTGTTTGATTGATGTTTGAGTCAGAAGTCACTTTTGGTAAGAACGAAGGGTTTGTGCGGAGAGAAACCCTGTCCTTAAGGAAGATCAATTAAAGGGGCACTGTAGACAAGGCCTGAAGCTCAGAAACCCTCCTAGCCGAAGTAATAGCCACTAGAAAGGCTGTCTTCCAAGATAGAAACTTTACATCCGCTGAAGCTGCAGGTTCAAAGAGGGGAGAAACTAAGGCATGAAGAACCAAAGTAAGGTCCCAAGGAGGGACAGGGTTTTAACTGGAGGATGCAAAAGAAAGGTGCCTTTAAGAAAAGCCTTACACAATCTAGAAAAGGAAACGGCATTCATGTTCTCACTGACATGAAAATTTGAAATAGCTGCCAGTTGCGCTTTCACTGTGGAAGAACTGGCCTCTTGTTGAAAAATGCTGACTAAGAAATCCAGAACCGCGGATACAGGGGCCGTAAAAGGATCCAGCTTTCTCCGAGATGCCCAAATAGAAAATCATTTCCATTTACTGCAGTAAATCTTCATAGTGGAAGACTTATGAGCCGCCACTAGAATAGTTTTCACTGAAGACGAAAGACTGGGTGTCCTGGCAATTAAGGGAACTGGAGAAACCAAGCTGTCAGCTTGAGGCTGTCCAGGTTTGGAGGACAGGTGCCAGAAGGATAAGAAATGAGATCCGGGCAGGGATCTAGAATCCAAGGAGGAGCTAGAACATGAGACCATAGGAAGGGGAACCAAACCTGATGAGGCCAGAACGGGGCAATGAGGATCACGTTGCACCCCAGTCGGCAAGCCTTCTGAAGAAACTTTGGAATGAGTGGTAATGGGGGATAAGTGTACAGGAGTCCGGGAGGCCAAGCATGGACTAGAGCATCTCTGGGGGGTCCTCTGGTGAGGGAATCAGAGCTAAGAACTCGCTGCACTTCATGTTGGAAGGAGATGCGAAGAGATCGCTGTAAGGCTTCCCCCACACAAGGAAGACCTCCTCCGCTACTGACTTCTTCAGAGATCACTCGTATGGCATTAGAATAGCCCTATTCAATTTGTCTGCTAAAATGATGGAGCATCCCGGGATGTGCATTGCAATCAGAAACCAACTGGTGGAGATCGCCCACTCCCAAACTCTCATGGCCTCATGACACAGAGGATAAGATCTGGTTCCTCCAATTGCAATAGTTCCCAGAGGAAGAACAGTATGGAAGGCCTGCAATGCTAAAAGCACTGCTCTCATCTCCAGTACACTGATGTGCAATCTGGTCTCGATCTGGGACCATCCTCCCCAGATAATGCCCCCCATCCGAGCTGAGAGGTGTCCGTGGTCACTGTGGCTTGGGCTCTGAATGGAACAAAGGGGCATCCTGCTACAATCTCCGGAGACTGGACCCACCAGAGAAATGATGCCTTACAGGCTTTGCTAATGTGAATTGGGTATTCCATGGGGAAATCCAGCCAAGACCACTGTACGGCTAGAGTCCACTGTAGAACACACATGTGAAGATGCGCACAGGGGAGGATAGAAATTGCTGTAGCCATAGAGCCCAAGGCTCTAAAAACATCCACCGCCTTTGGAAATCTGAGGCTAAGAATCAGTGATATATGAGCCCTTAGATGCTGGACCATGTCTGGAGTTAGGAAGACTTTCAAGTGAAGGGTGTCCAGCTGTGCCCCGATAAAGTCCAAGATCTGTACCGGATTCAAGAGTGACTTGGGAACATTGACCGTAATCCCTAACAGGGTTGCAAGATGTAAGAAGTCGTTTCTGGCTTGGCAAAGACGATGCTTGGTGGAAGCAGCGAGGAGCCAATCATCTAGGTAAGGGAATACCTGAATCCCCTGAAGCTTCAGGTGAGCCGCTACGACTGCCACTACCTTGGTGAACACCCTGGGGGCTGTGGTGAGACCGAAGGGTACGGCTCAGAACTGGAAAATACTGGCTCCCAGCCGGAAATGAAGGAATATCTTGGAGCTTCCGTTTATCTTGATATGGCAGTAAGTGTCCTGGAGATCTATCGAGCACATCCAGTCGCAATGTCGAAGATAAGGTAGAATGGACTGTAGGGTGACCATCCGGAATTTCTGTTTGGTGACAGCCAGGTTTAAGGTTGACAGGTCCAAAATCAGTCTGAGGTCCCCCATCTTTTTTGGCACTAAAAAGAGCCTCAAGTAAATGCCTGACCCAGACTGATCTGGGAGGCGCTTTGGTTGGATTGGAGGAGCAACAAACGGGATGGTGTAACCTCTGGATATTATTTGAAGCACCCAACGATCTGCAGTTACAGACTCAAAAGCCGTTGGGTGCAATGATAATCGTCCCCTGACTGCCTCCAGAGTAGGACAGTCGGCCAACCCCTCAGGGTTGCTGCGTGGGCCTGTCCGAGAAGGGATTCCTAGATTCAAAGTTCCTCAGACCCCCTCTGCCTCTGGGCCGGCATCTGTCATGTCCCCCTCTGCCTCTAGGGGACGAGTTGTCCTGACAGTCCCGGAAAAATTGTGATTTCCAGAACCACATCTTCTTTTTCCCTCTCTGATTCCTGGAAAAGGATCTTTGAGGTCTAGAGAAGCAGATTCCGATGGCAGACAAAGTCTTCCCATCTTTCTCACTCTGGACAAGGGTGTCACGTACGGTCTTCCCAAAGAGAGAAGAACCATCGAAGGGAGCATTCGTAAAAGATGCCTTGAAGGGGTCCGTAAAGTCTGAGCCAAGCTTGTCGCCTCACAGCAACGCCAGTCCCAGCCGCCCTAGCTGCTCCTTCTGTAGCATGAAAAGGGAGGAGCATGGATGTGTTTGACACTGATTTCAGAGCAGACATTTTTGCGGAGAACAAACGCTCGTCCTCCTGCAACAAAGACTCTGAGGGCGACTCTGCTAACTCCGTGACTAGGTCTCGCTGTAGTCGTATAACGTGTGCCAAGTAGTTCAGCATTCGGATGAAAAAAGTCACTGAAGAATACACTCGATTCCCAAATCGATCCACCGGCCTGGATTCCTTATCCGGAGGGTGGACAGAGGAACTCTCTTGAGCCAGTTCCCTCTTGGTGGCTGCTGCAACAACCATAGCGTCCACAGGGGATCCTTTATACCATGCCTGTCTGTCAGAGGGTGGAGAGAGAATTTTGTCCGGGCGCTTAGGTACCGGCTCTATGGTGTCAGCCTCCTTCCATGCCCGCGTGGTGAAAGGATCCACTAAAGGATCTGCCGGTGGGGACACCCAGGAAGTAGATGGGCCTGTGCCAAAAGCCTGCAGGAACACTGATTTATCTGTAGAAGATTTGGGGGGCTGACCAACCATGATGTCTCCACAGGAGACATCCTCGTGAGGTGACCTTGGGGAACCTTCTCCTTCGTCTAAACCAGTGTCTTTGGTAAGGGACTCAGGGGAGTCCAAGTGTCTCCTTTTGCACGTGTGCTTACGATGCCCCTCCTCAGTGGGACTCTCTGAAGAGGGCTCGTGAGCCACGGGGGGGTCCTCCAGGGGAACCGCCTGGGGCTACACTAGCACGGGCTGGCCCTGAGACAAGATGAAGGGAGTCGTAATCGAATACGAGGGCATCTGGGCAGAATCCAAGGAAATAGGCTGGGGTCTTGATCCTTGGGAAAGAACCCTCTCCACCACGTCGAACGCTGAGGGAGAACACACCTCTGTAAAGCCCAACAAGGAGGAAGCTCTCCCCAGGTCCGTCATGAGGATTGGAGCACAGGTTAGGGTAGACGGAGCTCCGAAGGAACGGCTCAGGTCCGACATGGTCCGAGTCGAAGACACATCCACCCCCTCAGGTCTGACTTCCTGTCCTCAACCCAGAGAGCTGCTCAGATCCCAGCTAGTCAGATTGAGGAACTCAAGGTAATCGCTGGAGTCGTTGTTGGAGGAACCATCGGTGCCAAATCTCCAGCTCCGAAGATACTCAGATCCATATACCCCGAAACCGCAGGCCGGATTGGGTAAGGAGAAATCAGATGAAAGAACCGCATGGAGGTCCCCCTTCCAGAGGAAGAGGGGCCTGGCAAGACTCCCATCTGGATTTGGTTCCGAATGCATCTCATCATCCTGTCCATATCCATTTCAGAAAGACTCCAAGTCAAGAGCAAGGAAGCGAACGACTCGGATCTGGCTGGTCACTGGGAGGATCTAGAAGAAGGCCTTGGCTCCGAGGAAAATCTGTGGGAGTGGAGCCGAGGAGAAACCGGTCTCGAAACCTTAGAAGGCGGGCTAGGGAAGGACTCCCGATGTGGAGACCTCTTACGGGGCCTATCCCTCTTCTTCTCCTTGTCTCTCCCTCTCTCTGACTCCTTGTGTCTGTCCTTTTTGCTGTCTCTCCTTTTGGCAACATCCCCTTCAACAGGACTTGCGGGAGGGTAAGTCCCAGCCTTAGTGGGGGGTTGGGCGGGCGTTGTGGTAGAAGCAGAGGCCAAGGCCGTAGAAGAGTCCAAGGTCGATGCTGGAAGTAGGCCTTTCACCACAAGTTTGGCCTTTATGTCTCTAAGGGCCCTTGGATTGAACTCTGCACAAATGCTGCATTGGACGAACAAATGTGCAACACCCAAGCAAACAACACACAGTGTGGCCATGCGCTGTTGAAAGCTTATGGCCACACTCTGTGCATTTTTTAAAAGTGAGTTTTGGTTGTTCAGACATCCCAACAAGCAACAAACCACCACACCTAGTCACCCCCAACAAACTACCTGACCACGCACACACTAAGGGAAGGGCCTACACAAAACTACCTCGCTTATATATATATATATATATATATATATATATATATATATATACACACACACACACACACACACACACACACACACACACACACACACACACACACACACACACACATGTATAGTTTTTTTTTTTTTGACAAAAAAAAAATAACGAACTAGCATTAGGAGGAGAAAAAGAGGAACTAACTGAGAAAACTCACTAGAAACAACCTCAAAAAGCACTTGTAGTACCAGATCACGACGCTGATGCACAAAGCGGCAAACAAGATCTGAGAGAAGGCAGGAGATGGTAGTTTGTTATGGGTAAGGGGGAGGAGCTCGGAGCAGATGCTTGTAAAGTTGCTGGTTCGGATACGATATGGATCCGAATACCCACAGGTTGAAGATAAAATGAAGTTAACTACTTCAGATCTATAATTCAAAGTGGAAAGGGATGATGTTGAAACAAGGGCAAAGCTCAAGAAACAAGGAGAGACTAGGTTTTTGGACACAGGCCTTTAAGGAGAATAACAATAATCATACAGAATATTATACCTATAAAGCATCAGAAAGTATTCTAAGAACTAAGCCAACACGGGAATGGAGAAAGGAGATTCTGCCTATAGGGATGACTGCAATTAGGGATATAGACAGACAATAGACAAGAAGGGTTTGGAATTTATTGGAGAAAACTGGCAAAGGAAGCAAGGTATTGGGAGCAAATAACTAGAAAGGGAATAGCTTGGGAAGATGCCAATAATTTATTTGGACTACAGGTTAGAGACTGCCTTCCCTATCAAGGATTGATATCAGAGTATAGGCAAAGAGGAAGAAATAGGGGTATCCAAAATGAAAGACCAGCGCTGGTAAAGTTTTTAGTAGAATCTAAAACAGAAGCTGCCATTAAAAAAAGGAACAATTACTGGAGCATATAAAATATTGTATGATGACTGTAAGAATCAATCAGAGGAGTTCAGAAAGGATTGGGAAGAGAGATTGGATAAGCAATTAGGAGTTCAAAAAGGAGTGGGAAGAGAGATTGGATAAGCAATTCACAAAACAACAGAAGGATATATGTATGTCTCCCAAATAAGCAACAAAGTCTAGAAGATTTAGGATTTTTGCTTGGAAATGTTTACATAGATATTTTTGTATCCCATGTTTCCTCAGGTAGATAGCAAATGTTGGAGGTGCGACAGAGAAGAAAGAGAAAATTGGCAACATATTTTCTGGAAGTGCAGTGAGTTGGCAGACTTTAAGGATTCCCAGGGGGATGCACTTTTGGAGATGTTGGGTGGACAAACTGGTGTGATGAGGGAGATGAGTTTTCTGAGTTATGATACAGAATTGGAACTGCCTAGACATGGTAAGGCCTTGCTGTCTCTAATTATGGTGGCTGCCAAAAAGCAATTACTAGAAAATGGAAATCAAAATCTAAACTAATTATATTACAAGTAGTAAATATAGTAACAGAGATAAAACAACTGGAATTGAGATCTTTACAAAAAGGTAGGAGCAAACTACACAGGAAAAAATGGGAATTGTGGGAATACATACAGGGGAGGGATGAGGTTTAAAAGAAGGCAGGACTTAAATGAGCTATGTAGTGTTTGACTGAAACCGATTGGGTAGATTATAAGTGATGTATAATGTTTGCAACTGGGAGTGTTTCAGTGTGGTTTATTTTCATTTATATAAATGTATGATTTCTTATGTCATAAGTGATGGTTTACTATGGAGGTTTCTTGTTTTAAAAGAAAAAAAAAAAGAAACTTGAATAAGTCCTGAATGCTCTTTGGTCTGGTGCAACCTCCTGAATGACTCTTTGGGCTAAGCAGCTTCTCTCTAACTGGTGGGACATCGGGAAGCCTTCTTCTGTTGTTTGGGGGGAATATGGAAAAATTGTATAAAATAACCTTTGGATATTATTTATTTATTTACATTTGATGACCAGGAGTGTCCGACTGGACGTAGGTCCATTTTCAGCGGAGGCTTGGGGATAAAAGCTCCACAGTTAAAATAAACAGACAGTAGTTACACTGGATTACATAGCGATTAACAATTTGATTAACACGGCAATTAATTACAAACATATTTACAGATGAAGAACATAGTACATCAGTAGACAACTAGAATCTTTATCTGCGAAGTACATAACAGACATTAATAAGAAGTTATGTACCTACCATAACATTCCATGTTAGTTGTCTTCTTCTCGCCTTCTTTCTTGCTGGTTGGGTTCGGAGCTGATCTTTGGCTCCGACTCGGCCATTTTCTAAAGCTCGAGAGCTACTTACTGGCTCGAGGCCTCCCTGTATCCCACAATGCCTGGCGCTAGATCCCCAGATCTCGCTTGGAAGACCTAACACCATCACAATACAAGAGGACAACCGTCCCAATAGCAAGACTTCAGCTATAGGGCTAAAGAAAAGGTAGAGGACATAAAACGGTTAAGGCTCAGCCAGTGACAAGACTCATAGTAGAACTCTTCTCGGTCCATCTAGGCTAGGGAGATGGAGGGTGGGACGCAAGAAAGAAGGCGAGAAGAAGACAACTAACATGGAACGTTATGGTAGGTACATAACTTCTTAATGTTAAGTTGTCTCTCTCGCCTTCATTCTTGCTGGTTGGGACAGTGTCCCTAGCACCTCAGTCCTGGGTGGCTCATCGGAACAGACTCTTGAGCACAGTGAAACCAAAATCAGCTCTACTCCTAGAGGTCACATCCAATTTATAATGAGAAATGAAGGTATGAGAGGTGGCCCATGTGGCCGCCGCACAAATGGCTTCCATTGATAGTTTTGCTTGAAAGACTACCAATGTAGCTAAAGCCCTAGTAGAGTGGCCTTTAGGTTTAGCAGGGAGTTCTTTATTTCTCAACTGATAAACAAGGGTAATAATAGAGGACAACCACCTGGATAAGATTGCTTTAGACACTGGTCGACCCTGCTTACCCTCCGCATAGGACAGGAAGAGTTGGTCTGATTTCCTTATTTGCTCAGTCCTATGCAAATAGAAACGTAATTGCCTATGAACGTCCAACTGGTGTAATTTGTGTTCAGCCTTGTTGGAATAATTTGGGAAAAAAAATGGCAGATCAATGGATTGATTCAAATTATTTTCGGAGGAGATCTTAGGAAGGAACGAAGGATTAGTCCGGAGTGAAACCCTATCCTTATGGAAAATTAGGTAAGGAGGACGAACACATAGGGCTCGAAGTTCAGAAATTCTCCTCGCTGAAGTAATGGCCACCAAAAAGAGGGTTTGCCAAGACAGCAATTTCAAGGAATCAGGAAGATGCTGGTTCAAAAGGAGACAGTATCAAGGAAGCTAGGATCAAATTCAAGTCCCACGGAGGCGGGGGATCTCTCACTGGAGGCCTGAGCAAGATTGTTCCTTTAAGAAAGGCTTTGTAAAGCTTATGAGACATGATGCTGGTTTCTGACAGGCCCGTATGGAAATTAGAGAGTGCCGCTAATTGAACCCTAATGGTGGCAGAAGAGGAGCCCACTTGAAAAAGTTCTGCTAAAAAGTCTAGAACGTTATGGACAGGGGCCGTAAAAGGATCTATATTTCTAGCTTCTGCCCAGAAAGAAAAACGTTTCCACTTACTAGCATAAGTCTTCCTGGTTGTAGGTTTGTGCGAAGAAAGGATAATCTCACGCACTAAATTGGAAATACTGGGAAGCCTGGCTAAGGTTGGAAGTGGGGCAACCAAGCAGTGAGGTTGAGAGACTGAAGAGATTGATGCAGCCTGCCCGACTGATGGATCAGGAGGTCCGGAACTGGGTCCAGATTCCAAGGCTGCTCTAGAAGGTGATGATGCAGGAACGGGAACGAGATGTGTCGAGGCCAGTAGGGGACAATGAGGATCATCCTGCAACCCAGCACGGTAGCTTTCTGAATTAGTTTGGGAATCAGGGGAAAGGGTGGGAATGCATACAGAAGTCCCTGGGGCCAATCGTGAACTAGAGCGTCTCTGGGGGAGTGTCCAGGAAGAGAGTGAAGGAATTGTCGCACTTGCTGTTGAGAGGGGTTGCAAAAAGGATGCAAAGGCTGACCCCATTTGTGGAAGATTTTGTCCGCTACTGTCCGATTGAGAGACCACTCGTGAGGCATGAGAATAGCTCTGCTTAGCCTGTCCGCTATGACGTTGGACTTCCCAAGGATGTGCGTTGCTGTCAGAAACCGTTGAGAGGAGATCGCCCACTGCCACAGTCTGAGTGCTTCTCGACATACGGGATATGACTTGGTTCCGCCCTGCTTGTTGCTGTACCATACTACAGACATATTGTCTGTCTGAATTGCAATGGTCCCAGTGGGTAGAGAGTTCTGAAGAGCTTACAACGCTAAAAGCACCACCCTCATCTCCAAGACATTTATGTGCAAGTGGTACTCGTGGGGTTGCCAGGTGCCCTGGACAGTCCTGCCCTGAAAATGCCTCCCCCACCTGATCAGGGAGGCATCCGTGGTCACCGTGGCAACTGAAGGAGGAAGGACAAATGGTCTGCCCTGGGGTACTGATGAGGAGACCATCCACCAAGCCAAGGGGTCTTTGCACGATAGTGTGATTAATATCTTGTGAGATAAAGGGAGTTGTTGAAAGGACCATTGGGTGAAAAGTATCCACTGGAGAATCCTCATGTGAAAGTGAGCCAGGGGAACTAATATGATTGCTGCTGCCATGAGGCCCAAGGTTTTTAGGACGAATCTGGCTTGAATCTTTCTGCATCCTAATAATACCTGTACGTGTCGGCGAATGTCTGCCACTCTGTCTATTGGAAGTCTTGCGGACAGATCTTTCGTATTTAATCTTGCGCCTATAAAGGTTAAAGACTGACAAGGCGACAATGCAGACTTTTCAAAATTTATTGAGATACGTAGGTTGGAGCATGTTTGGATGGTATAATCCCTGGCTCTCAGCAATTGATGCCTGGTGGTAGCAGTAAGGAGCCAGTCGTCTAGATATGGAAATACCTGGAATCCTTGCAGTCTCCGGTTGAGTGGTAACCACTACCCATGCATTTGGTGAAAACCCTGGGGGCTGTGGTGAGACCAAAGGGCAGGGCTCTGAACTGGTAATGACTGGCTCCCAGCCGGAAGCGGAGAAACCTTCTGGAATGACTGTCCATTTTGATGTGGTAGTACACATCCTGAAGATCTACGGAGCACATCCAATTGTCCGGACCCAAAAAAGGTAGGATGGACTGAAGCGTGACCATCCGGAACTTCGCTCTTTGAACAGACTTGTTTAGTCTGCTGAGATCCAAAATGGGCTTCCAGTCCCCTGTCTTTTTTGGTACCAAAAAGAACTTTGAGTAAATTCTGGATCCTTGCTGGTCTGCTGGGACTTGTTGGATGGCCCATTTTTTTTTTTTTAGCAGTTTTGAAATTTCTTGTACTGCCTGTTCCCTTAGACTGGGTTGAACATCTGGGATAGGGTTGTTTGATTGTAAGGGGGTGTGGACAAAGGGGATATTGTAACCTCCGGATATGATAGACTGTACCCATCTGTCTCGAGTGATGAGACGCCAGGCTTCTGGGTACAGAGACAACCTTCCCCCGACTGCCTCCGAAGGCAGACAGCCAGGCAGCCCCTCAGGGGTGCTGGAAGGGCTTGTCAGAGAAGGATTCTGCGGACCCCCTCTGCCCCGCGGGCGGCGTCTATTGTTGTTCCCTCCTCTGCCTCTGGAGGGAAACTCGCCACGTGTGTCAGGCACGGCTCCCTGGGGTTTCCGGAACCACATCTTTCCACTCTTCTGACCTTTAGAGTATGGTCTAGAGGGAGTGGAAAAACGGACTCCCACGGCAGAGAGAGTCTTGCCTTCCTGCTCACACCTGGTAAGGGTATCTTTCACCTGAGGTCCAAACAGAGCAGAACCATCAAATGGGGTGTTGGTGAAAGACGCCTTGAAGGGATCAGCGAAGTTACATAACCGCATCCAGGCATGTCTTCTCAAAGCCACGCCTGTGCCTGCGGCCCTACTCACCCCATCAGCCATATACGAAATAAGCCGCATGGAGGAGTTGACGACTGAATTAAGAGTCGCCAGCTGGGAGATAATCTTGTCTTGAGCCCCCGCAGCTGATGGATCTTGCAGGGTATCTCCTAGCTCCTTGAGGAGATCCCTCTGAAGACGGGTGAAGTGGCACAAGTAATTCAGCGACTGCATGAAGAAGGTCGCCGAGGAAAACATTCGCTTCCTGTATCTGTCCATCGTCCTAGACTCTTTATTAGGGGGATGGACAGGTACAGAAGTGTCAGCCAACTCCTTTTTCGTGACAGCTGCTACCACTATGGCATCAACGGGGACACCCTTTGTCAAAAACTGTTTATTTTGAGAGGCTGTAATAAACTTAGTGGGCCTGTGGGGGGTTGGTTCTAGTGTGTCTGGAGCTGTCCATGCCTTCCGAGCCACTACTTCCATCAATGGATCGAAAGGCGGAGACACCCAGGAGGTGGAGGGTCGGGAACCAAACGCATCCAAGTATACCGACTCGTCCTCAGAAGGGTTAAGGGCAGTCCAATTCCCCCTCTGCTTAAGGATCTCAAGGATGTCTGAGAAAGAGACATCCTCAGAGAAGGATCTTGGGGACCCTTCCGAATCCTCCAAGTCAGTATCTGAAGTGACAGACTTGGGGGAGTCAACATGTTTCTCTTACATTTCCTCTTTCGAGGGGGCTTCTCTGAAATTTCAGGGGAGGCCTTGGAAGAGGAAGATACACCCAGTGGGGTGACCTGGAGTGTTTGATTCCCTCGCTTGGGGTCTGGAGGAGGGGCAGAGACCGAAGCAGGCACCCTGGGGGGAGAAGCTGAAGGGGCTGATCGAGGTGCGGACTAAGATGTCAGCACACTCCTCATGACCTCGAAGGCGCCCCTGTCCGGCAGAGAAGTGGACCCCTGCTCTGAAGAGACAGGAATCCTCTCCAGCACCAAAAGGGACGGCTCCGAGGCCGATGTAGGAGCCGAGCTTACCTGCGCTGAGGCTCTGAGAGGGAGAATGGGGTCGGACAAGGGCCCGATGCCACTCGCCCCCTCGGAGCCGAAGAGGAAGTCCCGGCGCCCAGATCCCACCAAGGACGGAACCACTGAAGAAATTGGAGCAGACGACGGAGCCGAAAGGGGAAGCATCCACGCCGTTTCCAAGATCTGAGCCCCAACAAGCTCCGGCTCCGAACTGACAGGAGGAGTCAGAGGAGGAACTACTTCAGAAACAGGAACAGCCACAGCCTGATGAGGAGGGCTAGCTAACATTTTAGCCAGGGCCTGCGATTTGAGGAGTCTACTAACCACTCTCTCCAAGTCATAATCGGATAGCCTCGAGGACCGAGAAGAGTGGGACCGATGGCTCCGTTCAGATTGTAGCAAAGGCAACCCCGGAGCCGAGCGAATCGACTCTAGGGATGGTGATCTAGATCGCTTACAGCTCTCTGACAACTCTGAAACCAAGGTTGGAGCCGAGTGAGATTTTGATACTTCGGTTCCGGCCGGAACCAAAATGGAAGCAGATGCTCCACCTGGCGACGGCTCCATAATGGGAGCCAACAGCTTGGTGGGCTTAAGGGTTTTGGCTGGCTGAGACTTCGCCGGAGACCCCTCGGGTTTTAGTAACCCCCTGAGAATCAATTTGTTCCTATGCTCCTGCAGGACTCTCGGACTAAAGGCATGACATACTGAGCAAGAGTCCTGCGGGTGTAGGGCACCCAAACAATAAACACAAGAAGTGTGACAGTCTGTCAGAGACATTTTCTGACAGCACAAGTCACACTTCTTGAACCCTGATACCTTGGTATCCTTTGACATGGTAAAGAAAAAGGGATACCAATAGAGGAATGTTAGACTAGTACAAAGAAACACACACACAGTCACACACACACACACACACACACACTAGTCCCACACCTTCACACAAAAAATTAACAAAACTAAGAGAATTTTGTTTTAAACTATAAAGGCTAAAAACTACTTCCTACTGGAAAAAGGATTAAAAAGGGAAGGGGATAGCCTCTAATTTAAACGGCCTACTTAGAGAGATGGGGGGGGGGGGGGACTCTAAGTAAAACGAGTTCCTAAAGGGCAGAAACAAAGGGATACTAAGACTAACAGTACTACTCTACTTAAACAAAAGAAAGGCTTGAAAAATACACTAAAAATTTAACTGCTAATATTACAAAAAGAAGAATACGACCTGAGCCAGTAAAGCGCAACCTCGTAGCTGAAATGGCAAACAAGATCTGGGGATCTAGCGCCAGGCATTGTGGGATATAGGGAGGCCTCGAGCCAGTAAGTAGCTCTCGAGCTTTAGAAAATGGCCAAGTCGGAGCCGAAGATCGGCTCTGAACCCAACCAGCAAGAATGAAGGCGAGAGAGACAACTTAACATCAAATGTTACAATAAGAAATTCCTGCTGCATAATAAGTGCTAGGCTTATGAGCATCTGAGCTTGCTATAATCAAGGTAGTTAGTGGGTGGAAAGAAAAGTAGTGGTTGGATGGGGTGGGCGATATTAGAGTGGGAGTTGCAAGAGCATAGCCAGCATGTTTTTAGGTGCGCTTTTAGTAAAGTTTTGAAGTGGGTGCATGATGGTACGGAGGAAATTGTGGGTGGGAGGGAGTTCCATAACTTGGCTATGGCGCAAAAAAATAGTGCTTCACCAGCAAAGTTATTGGCTTTAGTGATCTGCACGTGATTTTTGTTGCTGGATCTTAGTGGTCTGGTGGTGCGATGGGGTTGGAGTAGATCAGGACATTTAGTGGATGGTTTACTAGTTTGTGGGCGAGTGAGAGTTGATACCATTGAAGGAGGTGAGGGAGTTCAAGCCAGCCCAGTTCAGCAAGTGAGAGACAGTGATGACTATGGCAGGATGCCCCTGTGGCGAATTTGGTGATTTTGTTGTAGCAGGTCTCTAGCTTGTTTAAATTGCATTGCCTTAGGTTGGTATATATTGGAGAGGCATAAAGTAGGGTGTAGATAAGGTGGGAATTTGCTATTGAAATCTTTGCTGCTTTGGTGAGAAGTTGCTTATTTCTGAATAATGCTCCTAGTTTTTTGTGGACTTTTTTTATGGTCATGGATATGTGAATGTCAAATTTTAGTTTATTGTCTATTTCCACTCCTAGCAATTTGATGTGTTCAGTTGGGTATATAGTGGTGTTGTCTTTTGCTGTGATGTTAAAGTGAGAGTTGTTTTGAGTATGTTTGGTGGGTTGGAAGATGAGTAGTTTAGTTTTGTTTGGGTTGAGTATTAATTGGGCATCGGATAACCAAGTTTCAACAGAGGAAAGGGCTTCCTGTATGACTTTTTGCAGTTTGGGTAGGGACTAGGCTGAACCGATGATGGTTAAGTCATCTGCGTATTGTATGAGTGTGCCATGTTTGGTGGCAGAGGCTAGATTATTGGTGCCAACACAGAAGAGTAAGGGTCCAAGGATGGAGCCTTGGGGAACCCCTATGGAGACAGGCAGTTGGGGAGATATGCCATTCTGCCATACAACGGATAGTTGGCGGTCAGACAGATAACTGTGAAACCAGTTGGTGACTGACTGAGAGAAGGACAGGTTATTGAGGACAGCGATGAGTTGTGTGGGACCATGTCAAATGCTTTAGATAGGTCTAAGAAAGTAGCAGAGGAGAGATAGCCATTGTTTTTATGTTGAAGGATAGTGTTAGTAAAGGAGAGTAAGGCAGTGGTGGTGCTATGGTTTGGTCAGAAACCATACTGAGTACTGGAACAATGGTTGTCCGTAAGGAGGTAGTCTGAGACCTGAGAGTGTATGCATCTCTCTAGTATTTTGGAGAGTGGAGAGAGAATAGCTATGGGGCGGTAACTGGTTAGTTCCGTGGAGGGGCCGCCTTTGTGGAGGGGAATTATATGTGATACTTTCCACAGTGTGGGAACATAACTGTCTGACAAAGATCGATTAATCAAGATGGATACTGGGTAGGCCAGAGCATCAGCTGCGATTTGTAGGTATTCACTTGGGAGGTTGTCTGCTGCTAATTTGGTGGGCTTAAGTTTAGTTAAGAGTTTTTTTTATGTTGGAGGTAGGTACAGGAGAAAAAGAAAAGGCAATGGGGAGATTACTAGTTGGGGGGGGGGTTGTGTTGTTTAGCTAGTGATAGTATGGTTTGTGTGAAGTGTGTGTTGAATGAGGTAGCAATATTTACGGAGGAGTGATGGATGTTAGGAGGAGGGCTACTGACTTTACCTGGGTGGAGGATGGAGTTTATGGAGGACCAGAATTGTTTGGGGCTGTGTTGGGAGGAGTCTAGGGCAGACTGGTAGTATTTGAATTTGTCCGGTTTTATTAGCTTTTTGACTCTATTGCATAGTTCTAGACATTTCTGTCTAGTTGAGGGGGCTTTGGTTTTGTGCCAGTGCTCCCAGGCTTTATCCCTGTTTTTCATTTCTGACTTAGTGGTTTTCTGTAGCCATGGGGAGGGTTGTACTTTGGTTCTGGAAAGTCTTATGGGGGCATGGTAATTAAGGATGCTCAGGAAGGTAGTATTAAAAAATTCAACTGCGTCATCAAGACTGACGTACTTTAGGGGATGCCAGTTACATTCTTTGAGGGATGAGATGAATGTGAGTGGGTTAAAGTTTAGTTTTTTTACATATTTGACGGTAGATGACAGGTTTAGCTTGGTATAGGTATTTTTTGAGTAGGAATGTTGGGGAGTGATCACTGAGGCTATCTGATAAGCAGCCTGTTATATGTGACTGGGGGCTCTTACTGACTAGTATCCAATCCAGGGTAGTGTGCTTGCTGGAGTTTTTACTTATCCTGGTTGGTGACTGGACTAGTTGGGTGAAGCCATGAAGGTTTACATGATGGGTTGGATGGCTGCCAGAACAGGATTACCAGTCAATATTGAAATCACCTAAAATTATAGTTTCTTGGGGGAGATGGTGGGTAGACCAGCTGAGAAGGTTTTCTAGTGGAGGGATGTTTTGGCCAGGTGGGAAGTAGCATCCAAGTATGTTGATGGTTTTGTTTTGGTTTATTTTGAGGTTGGTATATATTACTTCTTCACTGCCTATTTGTGGAGCTAATGATTTTAAGATCTGGATGTTTAGATGCTGTTTAAATATTATAGCTACACCACCTCCTTTCTTGTTTGGCCGGTCTACTCTTAGTATGCCGTAACTGGTAGGGAGTATTTGCTCACTGGTAATGTGAGGTTTTAGCCAGATTTCTGTCAGGATGACTATATCTGGGGAGTACAAGTCTATGGTGGCATGGAGTTCATGAACTTTGTTGGATATACTTCTAATATTTAGGCTTAGTAGAAGAAAGTAACTTGGCTTTCTATTGGCTGTGAAATGGGAGACGTTGTGGTTTCTAGTCTAATTATGAGGACTGGGGTTGGAGATGGTATGGCCAGGGTTGGAGTGGATGTCTCCACTTAGGGCTAGTTTTGATATGCATAAGGTTATTAGTTTTCTCAGTTTTTGAATTTTTGTTTATTAGGGAAACTTTATGATTGTGCTCTGTGGGTAATAGGTATGGTGGGAGGGTTACTATGTTAAGTTGTGGGGATGCTTTATGTTTGAATAATATAGTTGGTAGAATATGTGGGGGGTGCATAGGGATGGTTTCTTGAGTTGGTGGGAGGGGAGCTGAGTGAGGGTGAGACATGAGTGGTGGTGTGAGTAGCAGTACAGTTGTAGTGGTTGAGTGGGGGAATGATGGAGCTTTGGTAGGATGTAAGATATGCAAGGAGAGTGCATGCAGTGAGCATAGGTAAGGTATGGTTGTACATGTTAGTTGAGCAGGTGTGATAGTAGTGTGAAGATGGAGGAGGTAGTGTTGGGTTAGTGCTGTGGTTGGCTACTGGAAAGATGGGAGGGGTTTGTGAGTGTAATAAAGGTAGGACCACTGGGGAAGGGAATAGGGGGCAGGGTGGGGAGTGAAGCAAGTAGAGACCCTGTTAGTAGCTGGAAACAATCAGGAAACAGAGTAAACTAATAAATGAACATATGATAGTGACAAAGGGTGGTTGTAGTTTTAAAAATGGTGCCTGCCACAGGT
Source organism: Protopterus annectens (assembly GCF_019279795.1). Taxonomy (NCBI): domain Eukaryota; kingdom Metazoa; phylum Chordata; order Ceratodontiformes; family Protopteridae; genus Protopterus; species Protopterus annectens. Next base: position 849,266,362 of record NC_056741.1, on the reverse strand, counting down.
AATATTTACTAACTTTGGGATTGGCTTAAGGTAATAAAGAGGGAAGGGGGAGGGGAAGAACAAGGATGTGAACAGGCAGTTCTTTTGTATGGCTGCTAATGAGCCAAAGCAAATACAGGTTTGTGTTTAAGAAACAATCCGAGCTGACCAAGGACTGCTCTGAAACCAAGTCATTTCTTAACCATTTCTCAGGTGGAAAAACAGGATAACCTTGTATCAGTAGGCTACTGTGGTCTCAGTTTAAATTAACAAACACACAGTATTGATCAGTTATGGATACTATTTGCTAACAGAAGGGAATAAGAGAGAAAGTGGAAGGTGTGTGTGTGTGTGTGTGTGTGTGTCTCTGTGTGTGTGTCTGTGTGTGTGTGTGTGTGTGTGTGTGTGTGTGTGTGTGTGTGTGTGTGTTTTGGGGGGGGGCTGCTTACAAGCCAAATCACAGTGCTCTCCAGGGGAAAATGAATATTGACTCAAACAGGTAGACACATACTCAAAGTTAACTTTAGCTGTTTGCAGACAGTTCAGACCCTGACTGCACTTTTCTTACAAGAATGATAAAGGTGGTACCGCAGCTGAATACTTAAGACTGTTGTTAGGTCTAGAAAAGAAGAGTACAGAGAGGAGTAAGCACTTTTGAGATGGTAAAGATATATTATAAAGATGACAAAAAACAAACTGTGCAAATAGCTACTGCATAGAGGAAAATATGTCTTGCACCAACTACTAGTATATGCAGATACTGAGCCAATTGGAAAAACATCTGTTAGAAGAAACCTCTTAGCACCCAAGAATCTTTTGTTATAGAAGTCCAGGCATCTGGGTGCAAAGACAAGCACCCTCCAACTGCCTCCAGAGGTGGGCAGTTGGGCAATCATTCAGAAGTACTGAAAGGGTCTATCTGAAAAAGAATTTCGGAATCCCTGGTTTTGAGGGCCACAAGGACGTGGTCTTCCATTTGAACTCCCCCTCTGCCTCTGGAAGAGTTTTCTCTGCATGAATCCTGGAAAGATCCCAGAGACTTACAGAACCACATTTTCTTGCCTCCTCTTTGATTCCGGGAAAAGGATCATTCAGGGATAGAAAAGTATATCCCTAGGGAGTTTTTCCATCCTGTTCCCTCCGGCAAAGTGTTTCTTTCACAGAAGGGCCAAAGACTTTCCATCAAAGGGAGCATTGATGAAAGAAGACTTGAAGGGCACCTCAAAGTTGCATAAAGTACAGTTGTGTACACTTACCAAAAATGTAGATGTTTGAGTCTATTCACTGTTGCAGTCATCATTTGGGTTATCTGCCTGCAGGTATCCCTCTGTCGGCCCGAATACCAGAGTCTTAGTATTTCTGCGTTAGATGCTGTCGCTTCTTCCATGATGTCAGGTCATCAGTGGTATAAAAACAGGCAGCCGATGCCATTACATCAGGTTTTTTTTTTGCCCCAAATGTCAGGAGCACTAAATAGGGAGCTAGTATATGGTGTGGAAGCCACCACCAGTAAAAAGTAAATACCAATGCCATTAGGAATAGCCATAAAGAGGAGAGATAGAAAGACAGAGAAAACCAGGGGGTTGGAGGGAGGGGAACCAGGACTGCAACAGTGAATAAACTCGAACATCTACATTTATGGTAAGTGTATACAACTGTACTATGTTCTTCGTGTTTCATTGTTGCAGTCATCACACTTGGGTTGATTCCCAAAGCTGAGGAAGGGTGCAGGCAGTCAAGAAGAATTAGGGCTGGCTAGTAGGCCCTGCAAGAATGTTGTAGCAAATCCTGCTCTTGATTTGGAAAAGATAGGCAAGTGGCAATGCTCGGTGAAGGTGTGTACAGAACTGCAGATTGCAGCTTCTACAATGTCCCTGGTAGGGACTCCCCTAAGAAATGCTGTAGAGGTAGAAGTAGTCCTAGTGGAATGTGTTCTGACCCCGAGGGGCTGGTTTTCCATGGTGCTTGTAGCAGAAATTAATGCAGTGTGCTATCCATTTGGAAATGGTTTGTTTAGAAATGCCTTGCCCTATGCCCCTGTTGCAAAGCTGACTAGCAGCTGGTTAGATTTTCTGAAAGGCTTAGTCCTATCAAGGCAGAAGCTGAGCTGTCTGTGCACGTCCAAAGAGTGCAGGATCCTTTCCCCTTTATTCTGAGGGTTAGGGAAGAAGGTTGGCAAATGGATGGATTGGTTTAGGGCCACACTGGACACCACCTTAGGCATAAAGGACAGGTTAGTCCTGAGGGAAACCCTGTCAGCATGGAAGACAATAAAGGGTTCCACAGCCATCAGTGCCTGTAGTTCAGACACTCTTCTAGTTGAAGTGATGGCTAGAAGCAAGGCTGTCTTCCAAGAGAGGAATTTTAACTCTGCTAAAGCAGCAGGTTCAAAAGGGGGACGCGTAAGCTTTTCCAGTACAAAGCTAAGGTCCCAATCAGGGGTGGGTGCTCTCCTTGGGGGTCTTAAGTTGTTGGCCCCTCTCAGGAACTGTCTGATGAGAGGGTGAGAAAATAGAGGTGGCTCTGTATTATAATGAGCCAAAATGGCAGAGGCATGAATCTTAATGGAGGAGAAGGATAGGCCTCTGTGGAGTTAGCTCTGCTAGGTAATCCAGGATTAAAGGTAAGGAGGGCACTGCTGTGTCCTTTCCTTTAGACTGAAGCCAAGAAAAATATCTTTTCCACTTTTCCGCATAGGATTTCCTAGTACTAGGTCTTCTGGCTTCAATAATGATGTCCAGCACCTGTTTACTTAGGGTTGCTGGTGGAGTGTTCAAGGAATAAGCCAGGATGCAAGATTTTGGGTTTGTAATTGTGGATGGAAAAGCTGTCCCTCCTGCTGTGACAGCAGGGTAAGGGTCTGATGTAGGTACCAGGGTGGCACCATTGTCAGGCTGCGCAGGAGTGGGTACCAGTGCTGGCGTGGCCAGTCCGGGGCAATCAGAATTGTCCTTGGCCTGTATTCTTTTATCTTGAGAAGTACTCTTGGGAGAAGGGGCAGAGGGGGAAAGGCATAGATTGAGAGGTTTCCCATTGAAAGTATAGGTTATCCACCTTCCAAGTCCTGCTCAGAGGGTTCCTGGTGCAGAATTTGCTTAACTGGTGGTTGTGGGGGGAGGCAAAGAGATCCACCTCTGGGGTTCCCCACCTCTGGATCAGAAGGTTGAAGATGCCGGGCTCCAATTTAAACTCGTGTGGGTCTAGGAGATTTCTGCTCAAATCATCTGCTAGTGAAATTTTGTTTGCCTGGCAGGAATTGAGCTTGAAGATGGGCTTGGTTGTCCAAAGCTGTGCTCCAGAGTCATGGCTAACCTGCAAAGTGGGTAAGAATGGGTTCCCCCCTGCTTGTTTATGTACCACATAACTGTGGTATTGTCTGTTTTTATCAGCAGTTGTCCTGAAAGGCTTAGATATCTGAAAGCTGTCAAGAGCATTCTGTACAGCTAGCTTTTACTTTTGGTTGATGTGCAGGGGAATTTGGCTTTGGTTCCAGTGGTCCTGAATGCATTTGCCAGCCATGTGGGACCCCCATGCATACTCTGATGCATCTGTGGTCAGGGTTTGGGTGGCGTGAGGTAGAGTAAAATGCAGTCCCTTGTTGTGGTTGCATGCTTCTGCCCAACAAAGGAACTCTAACCTCAGACAAGGTATGATAGGATTGACTGTTTCCAGGTCCTGCGAATGTTGGCACCAAAGACTTTTTAAGTACCATTGAAGGTTCCTCATATGCAGTCTTGCATATGGAATTAGCAGAATACATGAGGCCATGAACCCTAGGGCTTGCAGTATTTTTCTTGCAGTTAGCTGGGTTCTGGTGGCCATTTGCTTGAAGTAATCTGTCAGACAGACCTGTTTTTCTGAAGTGAGAAATGCCATCTGGGAAGTTGCGTCCAAGCTTGCTCCCAAGAAAACAATCTTTTGACTGGGCACCAGTTGTGATTTCTTTTCATTGATGGTGTACCCCAATGAAGTGAGAAGGCTTTTTACAGATGCCAGGTGCTGAAGCAGCAATTCCCGGCTGTCCGCCTAAATCAGGCAGTCGTCCAAGTACGGGTAAATTTGGATACTTCTCTGCCTGCAATATGCAATGGCTGGAGCAAGGCATTTTGTGAATACCCTGGGTGCAGTAGATAAGCCAAAGGGAAGTGCAGAGAACTGATAATGCATAGATCCTGCCCTAAAACATAGATATTCCCTGCATGATTCCCTGATGGGGATGTGCAGATAAGTTTCTTTTAAGTCTAAGGTGATTAACCAGGCATCCTTGGTTAGCATAGGGAGAAGTTGTTGCAGGGTAAGCATCTTGAATTTTGGGACCACCAGGAAGGTGTTGAGAACTGAAAGATCCAGGATTGGGTGCCAAGAGCCCTCTTTCCTGGGTACCAGGAATAGTCTGGAGTAGAAACCCTGACCCCTTTCTTCTACTGGAACTGGCTGAATAGCTCTGATGTTCAGCAGAGAAAGAACTTGGTTTTGAGCCTCTGCCCACTGGTTTGGAGGAAGGTCCAGAAACCCGCTTGGGGTTGGCAATGAATGGAAATAAAATTTGTACCCCTGGGATACAATGTTGAGGACCCATCGGTCCTGAGTGATGGACATCCAGTTTTTTGCATGAAGGGCCATTTTTCTTCCTAGGGGCAGAAGCAATTGGGAAGGGCTGGGAAGTAGAGTTGAGAAGCCACTGTGAACTTTTTCCATAGGGAGGTGGCTTACCACTCCCTGTTTTAGGGGTGCATACCCTGAGACTGTAGTCTGGGTGGTCTGTTTCCCCTGGGTCTTGTTTGGGAGAGGCTGGAAAGGACCAGTGTTTTGAAGGGCAATGCCTACTGAATCGAGGTGGTTGCACTTGTAAGACAGTTTGCATAGATTTAGCTTTTTCTTCTATCTTTTTAAGAACTTCTGCTTTGGTGCCAAACAAAACTTACTTATTTAAAGGAGCGTCTAGTAATTTGCATTTGACATGATCTGGCAAGGTCTGCTCCTTCAGCCAAACATGTCTTCTCAGTACAGAGCCAGTGACTGCAGCCCTGCAAGATGCTTCTAGGGCATCAAAACCACACTACAAAGTATGCTTACTAACTTGGTTTGCAGAATGCATAAGCTCTTGCAAATCTTTATTTTCTGCACAATCTGGAAATATTACCATTTTTTGTTTAATGAGTTCCATAACATGTTGCTGGTACTTCAGCATGTGAAACTGGCAATTCAATGCCCTGACAGCAAGAGTTGCAGAGGAATACACCTTTGTACCCATCTGTCTAAAGCTCTGGAATCCCTGTCCAAAGGGGTAGGATTTTTGGCTGTAGTAGCCTTAATACCTTTAGGCCCCTGGGAAATGATCTCTGGATCAGCAGTATGATTCTTGAAAAGAAACTTGTGGGAATCAGATACTCAGTAGCACCTGACAGGTTTCTTAGGGGCCGGAGGTAAGGTGTCTGGAGTAAGACAGGATTCCATGAAAACATCATCCACAACATCCAGGACAAGGGGGAATAGCTAAAGGCCTGTGCTGAGGTAGCTCTAAAATTTCTGGGAGTCTCTTTCTGGACTAAGGATAGTCTTGGTATTCCCAATGGAAATGCTCCCTTAAAGTATGCAAGATTTCACCAAAGGAGAAATCCTCTGGAGGGGGGCAGAGGGAATGGATTCCTCTGCATCTGAATCCTCATAGGCTGATAAGGGCATGTCCTGATAATCAGAAAGGTCAGAGTCATCGGACTCCTGGTCTGTAGAATCTGAAGGTAACTGAATCTGAAGGCAACTGAATTCTTTGTCTCTTAGCAGGAGAAGACTGGCTTCCCCTAATTAGCATTATAAGGTCTTCAGCCATTCTAAGCATTTGCTTTTGTGGCATGGGGGCCTGAGCATGCGCTTTGGTCATCGGTTTTCTAGGTGTAGTGCGTACTCCGGGCCCAAGAAAAGTACAGTTTTGTACCTACCATAAATGTAGATGTCCGATAGGTATGCATCTGCAGTCATAACATATGGGTTGTCCTGCCTCAGGCAGCCCTCGGTCGGCTGGATTCCAAAGTCTGGGTCTGGCCTCGGCTGATGTTGCACTTCACCCGACGTCATAGCTCCTGGGGTATAAAGGCATCAGCCGACGTCATTTTCCTCAGTGTTTCTTGCCCCAGATGCCAGGTGCCCTCTAGGAAGGCTAAATTTGGATAAATGTTGAAAATTCCAAACAGTAGCAAACAAAATATATATACATATATACATACAAACAAATACACCATAATAGATTCCCCCAGCTAGCTGAAAGAGGGGTAAGCACCCTAGGAATACCACAGAGGGGAAGGAGGGTGGGTAATCCTGACTGCAGATGCATAACTATCGGACATCTACATTTATGGTAGGTACAAAACTGTACTATGTCCTTCAAGGATGCATCTGCAGTCATAACATATGGGTAGAATACCATAGCCAAACTGGGGGAGGAGGCACTAAGATAAAGATGGTGTAGTTAAGATCCCTTGTAAAACTGCAGTTGCAAAGCCTGCTCGGGATCTGGAGTATAAAGGAAGATTGTAATGCTTGGCAAATGTATGCACGGAGCTCCAAGTAGCAGCTTCTAAAATGTCTTTGGTAGCCACTCCTCGTAGGAAAGCTGTAGTGGTGGCTGTAGCCCTTGTGGAGTGAGGCCTGATGTTTTCAGGAGTTGTCTTTCCATGAAAAGAGTAACAGAATCGAATGCAATTTCCTATCCATTTTGAAATTGTCTGTTTGAAAATTGCTTTTCCTTGCACTCCTGTTGCATATGCTACCAGAAGCTGGTCAGTTTTTCTGCTGGTCTTAGTTCTGTCCAGGTAGTAGCGCAGTTGTCTATGTACATCCAAGGTGTGTAGTAGCTTTTCCCCCCTGTTCTGTGGGTTAGGGAAGAACGTATGTAAATGAATAGCTTGGTTCAAGGATACCCTGGATACCACCTTTGGCATGAAAGTAGGATTGGTTCTCAGAGACACTCTATCCTGGTGAAAGATAAGGAAAGGCTGTACTGCCATTAATGCCTGTAACTCGGATACCCTTCTTGCTGAAGTGATTGCTAGAAGGAAGGCAGTTTTCCAAGATAAGAACTGTAAGTCTGCTGATGCAGCTGGTTCAAAAGGGGGAAGAGCTAATTTTTCCAGCACAAAATTGAGATCCCATGCAGGCAGAGGTGGTTTCCTTGGAGGTTTTACATTTTTGATCCCTCTTAGAAATTGTCTGAGGAGAGGTTGAGAGAAGATAGGAGGATCCATGTTGTACTCTGCTGAAATTGCTGAAGCATGAATCTTAATGGAAGAATAGGACAGGCCATTGTGGAACAGCTCTGCTAAGTATTCTAGGATGTGTGCTAGGTTTGCAAGCGTGACATCTGTTCCCTTTGATGCACTCCAAATGAGGAATCTCTTCCATTTGGCTGAGTATGTTTTCCTTGTGGAGGGTCTGCAAGCCTCCAGGATAATGTCCTTGACCCTCTGAGATAAAACAGGTTGGTTTTGTTTTATGCAATTTTCCAGGCAGTTAGCTGCAGCGTTTTCAAGTTTGGATGCAGGGTCTTGTAGTTGTTCTGTGTTAGAAGTAAAGGCCATAGAGGTAGAGGCCATGGGTTCATCCGAGACATGCTTCTCAGTAGCGGATACCAATGTTGCCTTGGCCAGTCTGGAGCTATCAGAATTACCTTTGGCTGTTCCTCCCTGATCTTCAGTAGAACTTTGTACATCAATGGGAGAGGTGGAAAGGCATAAACTGTCAGGTCCTTCCAGCTGAAAGAAAGGGAGTCCACCCTCCAGGCTTGTGGGTGGTATTCTCTTGAGCAGAATTTCTTCAGTTGGTGGTTGAGTGGGGAGGCGAACAGGTCTATTTCTGGCATTCCCCATTTCTTTGTTATGGTTTTGAAGATATCTGGATGCAGCATCCATTCATGAGCATCCGTGGTAGTTCTGCTTAATTTGTCTGCTAGTGAATTCTCTTTTCCTGGTACGAATCTGGCCTGCAGTTGAATGTTGAGATTCAGGCCTAGGTTCCACAGCTCCATTGCCATCCGGCATAAAGGGTAGGAATGCGTGCCTCCCTGTTTGTTAATGTACCACATGACTGTGGTATTGTCCGTCCTTATCAGCAGGTGTTCCTTGCTGGAGGAATGATTTGAATGCCTCTATTGCATGCTTCACTGCCAGCATCTCCTTTAGATTTATGTGTAGATTCAGCTGGTCTTGGGACCATAGGCCTTGGATACACTTGTCTTCCATGTGTGCGCCCCAGCCTAGGTCTGAGGCGTCCGTGGTGATGGTCTGCTTTGGTTGTGGTTTGTGGAAAGGCAACCCTCTGTTGGTCTGGCAGGCCTGAGCCCACCACAGGAATTCCTTTTTCAGGCATGGAATGATTGGTATCATGGTTTCTAGACTGTGTCTGTGTTGAGACCATACATTTCTTAGGTACCATTGTAATTTCCTCATATGCAGTCTGGCATGTGGGATCAAGATTATGCAGGATGCCATGTAACCCAGGGCCTGCAGGACTTTCCTTGCAGTAAGCTGAGTTTGTCTTGTCAATGCCGTGAAGTAGACTGGAAGTTGTTTTTGTTTTTCTTCTGTGAGAAAAGCCATCTGAGTTATTGTGTCCAGTTCTGCACCCAAAAATGTTATCCTTTGGGATGGCACTAGTCTTGACTTCTGTATGTTGACTGTGTATCCCAAGGCTTGCAGCAGTTGTATGACATAGGCCAAATCCTTTATTATTTTTGTCTTGTTGTTCGCTTGTATTAAGCAGTCGTCCAGGTATGGGTAGATTTGAATTCCCTGAAGCCTGCAATGTGCAATTACTGATGCCAGGCATTTCGTGAATACTCTGGGCAGTAGATAAGCCAAAGGGCAATGCTGAGAATTGATAATGCTCTGATCCTGCAAGAAATCTGAGGTGTCTTCTGCAATCTGGTCGTATAGGGACGTGCAGGTATGCCTCCTTGAGATCTAGAGTCACCAGCCAAGACTCCTTGCCCAACATGGGAAGAAGTTGCTGTAGGGTCAGCATCTTGAATTTTGGTACAATGAGATATGTGTTCAGTGCGGACAAGTCGAGAATAGGCCTCCATTGAGTTTCTTTTCTTGGTACAAGGAATAGTCTGGAGTAAAATCCTTGGCCTTGTTCCATAGATGGTACCTTTTCTATTGCTCTCATCCTTAGTAAGTCGATGACTTGTTTTAGAGCCTCTGACTTCTGGCTTGGTGTAAGGTTTGGCATTCCTCTCTTTTTTTGGTAAAGTGTGGAAGTGAAACCTGTAGCCTTTGTCTATTGTTTGCAAAGTCCATTTGTCTCCTGTAATGCAATGCCAGTTTTTTGAAAATAAAGCTAACTTTCCGCCCAAGGGTGCTTCCAATTGTTCCCTGGTAGGCGGAATCAGAGCCAAGTCATTGTGTCTGTCCTGTGGAAGTGGTTGCAGTCGCAGCTGTGGAGGCACTCCTCTGGTTGTCATGTTGCCACTGACGGCCCCTGTAGGCACCCCTTGATTGACCTCTGCCTCTTGGGCGTCTATTTCTGCCTCTCTGTGCTCTGGAGGTGTCTGGGAAGGACCAATTCTTTGAAGGCCAATTTCTGCTGAACCTCGGAGGTTGGACCTGCAGAAAATCCTTGACTGTTTGCACAGATTTTGCTTTTTCTTCCACTTTCTTTAGTACCTCCTGTGCAGGAGAGCCAAATAAACTTTGTTTCTCCATAGGGGCATCTAGGAGTTTAGACTTAACATGGTCTGGCAAGGATTGCTCTTTTAGCCAGGCATGCCTTCGAATCACTGCTCCAGTCATAGCTGATCTAAATGAAGCCTCCAGTCCATCATAGCCACATTTAAAAAATGATTACTGACCTGCTGAGAGTTGTGTACCAACTCCTGAAGGGACTTACGGTCTAAAGGTTCAGGAGAGAAAAGCTTTTTATTCAGCTGATCTAACAAAAATTCCTGGTACTGTATCATGTGAAATTGACAGTTTAAAGCCCTGGCAGAAAGAGTAGCAGATGTATAAACTTTTTACCCCATCTCTCTAATGCTCTTGATTCTCTTTCAGAGGGTAGGGGTTTTGGCAGAGGCAGCTGCAACACCCTTGGGGCCCTGAGAAATGGTTTCCGGGTCTGCAGCGTGGGCCTTGTACAAGTGGAAGTGAGAATCCGGGACCCTGTAATATCTGTCAGGTTTGGCAGGGGCCGGGGGAAGAGAATCAGGGGCTGAACAGGCATCATTGTATGCATCATCAACAACTGATAGTACAGGTGGTATGGCTAGAGGCCTATGCTGTGGTAAGTGTAAAAAAGTCCTTAGCCTTTTCCTAGAATCAGAAAAATCCTGACCCTGCCATTGGAAATGTTCCCTCATTGAATGTAGAGTTTCCCCAAATGAAAATTCTTCTGGGGGGGGAGGCAGAAGGAATGGAGTCTTCTGCATCTGAATCCTCATAAGGTGAGTATGGTCCTTCCTGATGGTCTGATAAATCTGATCCATCCGAGGAATAGTCAGAGGAAAGAGGTTCAGGGGGTTCAGTCCTAGGCCTTTTTTCAGGAGGGGGTTGTGAGGCCCTGTCTGGGTGAGGTTGGGATCCCCTGATCAAAGAAATAAGGTCCTCAGCGAGGCTGAGAATCTGAGAACTTGAGGAAGGTTTGTGAAGGGGAGCTTTTGTAGGTAAGGCCTTGGAAAGTTTAGCTGCTTTAGCCCTGGAGAAGGCCTTAATAGACATAGAAGCAGGGGGTCTAGCTGCCCCACGTGCAGGAGTAGAAATGTCCAATGGAATGGTGTCGGACAATTCTTGTGTGCCTGCTTCTTCGGTAGGAATTTCTGTAGCCGACTCAGCCGGGGCCTCTGTGGCCTCGGTTGTCGGAGGCATGCTTGCGGCCGAAGGAAGAACCGAGGACTCGGTTTCAGCCGAAACCGAGACACTCGGTAGGCCTAACCGTGGTTTCAGCGAAACCCGGGCGAGTGTCGGTCCTTTTCCTTGCGTTTTTTAGCTAAATGAGTAGTCGGAGTTTCCGACGGCATTTTATATGCAAAAGCGGGACCAAAAAACTCTTCTGCAAACTCCGACCGACGTCTAAGTGTCCGTCGGTTGAAGGAAGCACAGGCTAAACAAGCTGATATGTCGTGGTCTGGGCCTAAGCAAGGAAGGCAGTAAGAGTGGAAATCCTTATGAGGTATTTGTTTCCCACAAGTTAAACAATTCTTTACTTTTTCTGACATCGGCTGAGGCAAGAAAGTGTCCCCAACGGGGTACTTAGCTTTTTTAGAAGTCTTCGGTAGCTAAAATCTCTGGATCTGACCGACCGGCACTTGCGAACAGCTTCTGCTTCGGGCACCGCATGGCAAGAAAGACTGAGGAAAATGGCGTCGGCTGATGCCTTTATACCCCAGGAGCTATGACGTTGGGTGAAGTGCGACATCAGCCGAGGTCAGACCCAGACTTTGGAATCCGGCCGACCGAGGGCTGCCTGAGGCAGGACAACCCATATGTTATGACTGCAGATGCATCCTTGAAGGACATCTCGGTAGTTGTAGCTAAAAAAGAAGTCGTCGGTTTTATTCGAACATCGGTAGGTTGGAAAACACCCTCAGAAGCCAGTGCCTGCACAGTGGCTCTGGACCCATCCAAGGTAGAGACATCTGCTGGTTCCATAGTCGAAGAAGCATCTCGTGGAATACCGGACTCCAAATGGGTCTCAGCAGAGGCCTGCGAATCCATAGAAGCGGGCATCAGGGGCTGCAAAGGCGCCTCACTCAGTACCGGCAGACTGGCAACTAGCTTAACGGAAGCATCGTTGGCAGTTTTGGAACTATGCGGTCTGGCTCTTTCTTTATCCTTACGTTTTTTCGGCAGATCGGTAATCAGATGGCTTACCGAAGCCATATCGGAATATGGAGATAGACTGTGAAAGAATTTAGCAACAAAAATAATCTGACGAATGGTTCAGGCGTTAAACAAGGCACAAAACTGACAGCGAGGGACGTCGTGGTCTGGGCCTAAACAGGTGATGCAGTAAGAATGAAAATCTCTGTGAGGTATTTGCTTTCCACAGGCAAGACAAGTGTTAATTTTTTCTGACATCGGTTAAAGCAAGAAAAAAGGATCCCCAACGGGGTACTTAGGTTAAAAAGACTTCAGGATTATCAACTCGAAAAATGAAAATTTCAGGTAGCGGCTGACTGGCACTTGCGAACTGCTTCTGCTTCGGGCTCCTCCTCTGCAAGAAAGACTGATGTAATGGCGTCGGCTGCCTGTTTTTATACCCCTGACATCATGGAAGAAGTGACAGCATCCGACGCAGAAATACTAAGACTCTGGTATTCGGGCCGACTGAGGGCTACCTGCAGGCAGATGACCCAAGTGTGATGATTGCAACAGTGAAACACGAAGAACATCTGCAACCAGGCACATCTTTTAATGGCTGTGCCTGAACCGGCAGCACATTAGGTACCGTCCGCAGCATGGGGTATTAACCTCATGATTGCACTGGAGATGGTAACAGAGTGGCCAACTGTGAAGAGAACCTCTTATTCTCCTCCACAGACATGGAGTCTGACAGGGATTTGGAGACCTCCTTGGTCAAATTCCACTGCAGTCTTGTGAAGTGCTGTAAATAATTCAGGGACCTCAAGACAAAGGTCGCTGAAACAAATATGTGCTTTCCAAACCTGTCCAACACCCTGGACTCTCTACTGAGTATCGGGAAACTGGTTCAACAGAGTCTGTCACCTTCCATGCCCAGCAAGAGATTAAATCAGTAAGCTCATCTGCCAGGGGTGTCACCCAGTTCACAGATGGGCTGGAACCAAAAGCTTCCAGAAAAAAAACGACTCCTCTGGGGAGGGAGTATCAGAAGACAATCCACATTTTTATTTAAGAAATACCAGGATATCTCCAAATGAGACGTCATCCGGTGGAGATCTGGGGACCCTTCCCCTTCATCGAAGTCAGTATCTTTGGTGAGAGATTCCATAGGGGAATCTATGTGCCTCCTTTTGCACATTCTCTTTCAGGGAACCTCTTCAGTGGGACAATCTAGAGAGGTATCTGGATACTTTCAAAGGGAACTCTCTGTATCATGTTATTATAAAAGAAATTGTCTCCCTCTTATTTTGTACTGCACCTGTATGCTGTAGTGTTCCTATATTTTTCTATGCTATGATTTCTGTCCTTATTGTATAGTTCTGTGTTAATCTGAAATGTCGTCTGTATATACAAAAATAGTGTCATTTTATTTGCTGTTTTACTGAATGTACCTTGGAGCTTATCTCCCCGGGCCTCTACTGAAAATGGACATATATCCAGTTAGACCAGCCCGGTTAACAAATGTAAAATAAAAAAAAAAAAAAATCTGAAGAGAGGGAAGTTCCTCAATGGGGACTGTATGGATGCTAGAAGGTACCGGTCGTCCCTGTGGAGTAGGTCAGAGGATCAGAGCTAGGACCCATAGGGGGAAGGGATGTAGGAGCCAAGGATGAAACAGTAATCAGATTTCTTGGTTGGGAGAAAGCCCATCCATGACCTCGAAGACAGTCGGGAGAAAGCCCACTCCATGACCTCGAAGACAGAAGAAGTAGGAGAAGCAGTGGCTGGCTGCACTGCAGTCGAATCCTAAAAAACAACCAAGCCTCGACCCTGTCAGGATCCATGCCGAGCAGGAAGTCAGACCCAAGCTATTCAGCACTGAAGCTACAAGGGTCAAGGGTGGCTCCAATACCATCCGAATAGAACCCAGCACCCGGATCTGATGCTTCTGCTCTGAGACTAAGTCCGATCCAACATCCGAATAGAACCCAGCGCCCAAATTTGATGCTTCTGCTCTGAGACTCATTCCGATCCAAGGGAACAGGAGCAGAACCAATCAGGGAGGCCATTAAAGTCGAATAGCTAGCCATCTTCAGATCAGACCGACTGTCTCATGGCTCTCGGATCCAAGAGATCCAAGACTGTGGGACAATCAGAGAAGAAAAATCGGACTGAAGACTCGTAGATCTAATGGGAGATGGAGATGCAATAACCCCCACCTGAATCTGAGCTCTGAGGAATTTCATCATCATCCTACCCATGTCGGCCTTCTGGAGGAAACGATGGATGAGGTTGTTGATTGCGACCTAGACTCTCTCCTCAATGTTGCTTGTAGAAATGGGGAAAGGAGTTGAGAGGAGACTGGATCAACTGTTAACCTAGGTGAGCGGGTTCAAGGAGACTTAGTATTACAGTGGAATCCAAGGTTTTTGGATCCAAGTACTTTCTTTTATAATCTGAAGAAATTGGATCTGAAGTTTTCTAAATTTTTTGTGGAGACTCCAAAGAAGTTGCAGTCAAAGTTGAAACCTTCAGGAGACTCTTTAGTCTCCGAAGTAGATTTAGTACTTTTACTGGGGGTTTAAGCCCTGATGAAGAAGATGAAGAGGGAGGCAGCATCCCCTTAAGGACTAACTTATTATACCTGTCAGACAGTCTTCTAGAATTAAATGCAACACAAAAAGAACTGTGTACTGCTCCTAGGCAGTACACGCACTCCTTGTGGGTGTCAGAATTAGGAATCTTGTGCCCACAGGAAGTGCACTTATTAAAACCAGTTAGTTTCTCAGCCATGGCTTGAAAAAGCAAGAAAGAAAGGCAAAAGGAACGAGAAAGGCCCAGACTCGTCCTTTTTTTTTTGTATAGCAAACTACCAGCAATGGGAGACAGAAAAAGTTAAAGGAAGAAAAAGTACCAACTATGGTACATTAGAGACTACCAAATGGTATAGAAAAAATTATAAGGGACATCATCGGGAAAGAACTTTACGTATTACAAAAAAAAAAATAGGAGAGGGCGGACATAAAGGTAGTATAAAATACAGTAGCTAAAGACATCTTCTCACAAAAAGCTATAAAACTGTATAACTGCAAAAAACACTTTCAATGTAGTGCTCTGAGAGGGATCTGCATCAGTGCATAATGGTGGCAAATGAGATCTGAGGCACTGTTAGCTAACTAGGGCATTATGGGTACAGGAAGAAGCTTGAGAGTTGGATCTAAAAGTCTAGTCTATGCGGCTGAGTCAGATCCAAGGTCGGATCCAGTACCCACATGTTGAGGAAGAATGAAAAGGGCAACATCAGATCCTATTTTATTCCCTCTGAACACGTCCCAAACAAAAACCGTGTCCTTCAGCTTAAACTGTTTGGAATTTTGTCTGTTACTATCTTAACATATAGCCCCACCCACCTTTAATTTTTTTTCCTTATTTCAACTGCAAAAATAATATTTATGGGGGTTCCACTTAACCATCTACTTTTAATATTTCTTTACTTCAAATGAGTAAATAAAACATACGCAGGTGTTAATGGGGGCAGCCCATTCATATATTAAGATGCATTTTTATAAATCAACAACTTCACCATTTGTTTTTCTCTTGATAACATGCCAGTTATTTACAACTTTGATTTTCTTACTGATAAGAAGGCTACCAGCCTAACATTCTCACTTCACTTTCCTGTCATTCAGTTTTCTCTCACTTACTGTCAGGAAAGCCAGAAAGTAAAGCCTGAACAGGGGTGCACTTCAGGGATGTTAAATTAAAATGCATGCCTGTGTTGTTGTTAGAATGTTCTCGTTTGCATATATTCAAAGTCAAAGTTCTGTGAAATGCAATGTAACAAGTCAACAAATTAGGATCATTCTAAGAACTACATCACCATATGGGGCTTATTAATTGTTGTAACAAACTGAAAAGAATGAAAAGCCAATATTCAAAAAGAAAGTCATTTTATCACTGCATCAGTCTTTATTCATAATCTTAACATTCACCATATTTACAGTGTCAGATTTAATTAAAAACTTTTCTTCATTCCATTAAGTGGACACAGATCAGGTTTCTGGTTATCTGGAGTGTGGGCGGTGAAGATGCAGCACCTACAACTGCACATTCTGGCCACAGGGTAGTAGTTGTAATCGTAACATTTGCTTGCTGCACAGTTGGGGCAATAAAAGACTGGCTGGTAGTTGAGGGCCGTCATCTGTCTATGATAAATGTCTTTCTTCTTGGAGGAGGGTTGGCTAAGGGGGTTGAAAAATGGAGCAGAAGTTTGGTGAATCACATAGGCCCCACAATCATGCTGAAAAGATTGTTTTATCGTCTTCTAGAGGTCCACAACACTATCCTGAGATCTGACTGAGAACGCTCCTGCCCTTGTTAAAGTGGTACCCAGGGAATCTCCCCACAAAAAGGGAAATCTACCATATCCTGCTTCAACTCTTCGTCTGGGGGAAGGAGTGCCTGAGCCTGCTACTCCAGCCACAGTATCAGTACAGTAAAAACTGCAGCAGGCCACAGGCTCACTGTGGACGCCATATAAAGTTTCTTGCCCAGCTCTTTAAATCAGGTAAAACTCAGGATTCACTAGGCTAGTGATTAAGGTAAAGAACAATACATAGAAAAGAATGAACAGAGGGGGCAAAAAAAGAGTGGAAGGAAAGAACAATAAGACAAAATAAAAAGGCAGTAAAAATGCAGTTCAAAAGGAAGCTAGCAGGTGTCAAAAAAATAAATAAAGCTTCTGCAAGTATGCAGCAGGAGGAGGAAGATGAGCCAGGCCAAGTGTAGCAAAACAGAAGGGAGATCACAGAAGACACAGGTAAGAGGAGGAAGAAAATGAATATTTTACTTTGATCTTAATGCGGAAAGGAAATATAGGGTGTTATGTTGAAAGTGAGGTACAGTAGTCTGGGTACAGCAGTGGACAGAAATCAAGAGAGGGAAGAGGTCAAGACAGGGAACTTGCCCTAACGAAGGCTAAAGCACAGTGACCAGATGAGCTGCCTCCCAGGGTTCTCAAGAATGTAGTCTGTGAGTTGGTCATTTCTCTCAAGAATACAAATCAGAAGGCCTGTGCACAGTAAAGACTGAGGACTGGAAAAGAGCAGAAGTCCTCATGAGCAGGGAATCTCATGGAGAAAATCACGAGGGAAAGGCTGGATACCTTCCCAAATAATAATAGGACAAAAACAAAAAATAGGGATCACGGCCAGAATTTATTTTTTTTATTTATTTTATTTTAACATTTGTTGACCGGGCTAGTCTAAATGGATACATGTCCATTTTCAGTAGAGGCCCGGGGAGAAAAGCTCCAGGAAAACATGCATAAATTAAAAAAGTAACAAAAAAAAAAAAAAAAAGTAGCCATTGTTTCAAAAATGAATAAAAAACTCAATTTATTTTTCCCAAAAAGATGTGCATAATTATACTACTCAAAGTGACAATAATAATACTTAAGTAACATAGATTTATATGCAGAAGATGCTGACAGCCAAATAATTATTCAGTTATTGACTGGAATACAGCAGAATTTGACAGGGGAATACCAGCAGATGTGGTCTACAGAGAATACTCAAAGACCTATGACTTGGTCACACAAAAGTGGTCGCTAGGAAAACAGCAGTGGTTGGGAGCATGGCCAAAGAACTGGACTGTTACTTAAAGGTGGGACACAGAGGATCATGGTGAGAGAGAGAGAATAGCAGAAGTAAGGAAAGTGTCTACTAGAGTACAGCAGGGTTTGGTCCTGGGTCCACTATTCTTCTGTGCGTTTGCTCATACATATAATGAGAGAAAAGAAGGGAAGGATCTAAAGGAATATGGAAAAGCTGACCAAATGAGCACAAATGTGGCCACCAGATTTCAATGCAGACAAATGCAAAATATTGGCAATTAGCAATGACAACTGTGGTGTGAAGTACCACACAATGGAAGTGCAAATGATGACAAGGTAGCAGAGAAAGGATGAACAGCACTGATGACACAGAGACTGAACTGTCCAAAGAAGTGGGAAAAGACAGCGGCAGCAACAAACAGAATTTTGGGTTGTATCTTAAATGGGATAACCTCTAGCTACAGCTCTGTTAGGCCTTGGTAAGGCCACACTAACGTGAGAGCTACAAACTCAAGGAAAGGACTACCAACATGGGTGGGGGACAGGCAATGTACAGTGAAATTCAGCAGGACCCAAGACAGATCGAGAAAGGTTAAGGCTGGATCAAAATAAGACAAGACAGTTAAATGCATACAAAGTTCAGATTAGATAGGTGGTCTCTTTCTGTCAAGTAATGCAAAGTAATGGCACAGCAAAGAAAATGAAGGACTCTCAAACTCAAGGATATAAATGGCATGGTAATCAAGAGAAATTAGACTTATTTGCACAGAATATTATTCTCGCCAAGTGAGAGTAATATCTACAAGGATTAAAGTCTTCCAATAGATGAATTTATAAAGTACATCAAATTAGCAGACTCGAAAAATAGATATATTTGCACAGTAGCCATGATTACCCGCTAAGGTATGACCAAGAGTTTTGTGACAGTCCACATCAACTAATGCAGTCAAATACTTTTTTGAAATCAACTAGAACTCCCAAGGCTGGAAGGACAGTGTTCAACTCCCCTTGAAAGTAGTTAATTAGCAGTTGTGTGTGGTCAGTGCTGGAGTGTCCCTTGACAAAACACACTTAGAAGGGGGTGAGTTAAATATGTCATCAACAGCTGAAATCTGGTTGCCCATATTTTAGCATAAAAATTTGCCTCCATATTTATTAAAGAAATAGGCCTGAAATTCCTCACTTGGCTAGAGTCCTTCCCAGGTTTTGGAAGAAAGATGAAGCACAATTTTGCAAAAGTCTGTGGGGGAGGTAGCAGATATGCGCAGTTCTCTATACATCTTCAGACAAGTGGTGGCTGTACTACCCAAAGAAGTTAAGGATGCTTCAGACTCAGCTTCATGTAGACCAATATCAATTTTGAGTCATGGTTATAAATCAGTTACCACTATACTAGCTAACAGAATGGCTAGGGTGTTACAAAAACTGATACAGATGGATCAGCATAGTTTTGTGGAGGGGAGGCAAACATTTTACAACATTAACAGAGCAATGATTATACAGATGAAAGAAGAGTGTAAAAAGATGCTGCTATTGTTGGTGGGTCTTCATGCACAGAATGTATTCTATAGAGTCAGCTGGGATTTAATGATTAGGGTAATTTGTGTTTCTTGATAGAGTAATGGGGTTGATTAGGAAATTATATGAAAGGTCAGAGGCAAGAATTAAGGTGGGGAGGGGCCTCTCTGACAAGCTGTCTTTGACCACAGGAACAAGTCAGAGGAGTCCTCTTTCCCCTTTGTTAGTTGCTTTATCTATCTATTTGCTGACTGGGTTAGTCCCAACTAGGTTAGTGGTCTCCTTTCAGGGTAGACTCAAGGAGAAATTTGGCCATGGCATCAGGGAATTTCCCCTGTACTTTTCAGTAGGTGCAGAGGATCTTTTACATCCACCTTAGCTACTACCCACTCAAGCAGATAGAACCTCAGTTTAACATCTCATCTGAAGGACAACACACTCAGAAGTGCAGCACCCCCAATACTGCACCACTGTGTCAAAAATCAAGTCACCTGGAGTTGGAATATAACCCACAGCCTTCTAGACTTCCAGTACCAAAGGCAAGTGTGCTACCTGTAAAGCCACTGACATTTTATATTTACAGCCACTGGCAAAGAAAATGAGGGACTCAAATTCAAGGATATAACTGGTATGGTGATCAGCTTCCTATGCATGAATTGGTTCAGCAATACCCACATTTATGTAGACATAAAATGAAGTACTTAGGTGAAGGGATTAAAAATTATTCTATTACGGCAACTAAGGATATGTGGGAAGAGGCTAAACAAAATATACTACAAAAAAGAGGTGCCTGAAGCTCTTGAATAAGGATATGGACAGTAATGTACAAGCAGTGAAAATATTTGTAGTCCATTTAGTATTATATACAGGTCAGTCATATTTTTATCAACCAGAGGAGAAGTTGTAGATCATAATAAAGAACTGAGAGGGAAATAGGACCACAGTTAAGAAGGACAGGTCATTTTTCCCCAAGAACAAGGTGGTTTTAAAGATTACCAGATGTGAAAGGATACTTTTGGGCTACAAAGTTAAGACTCGTATACATAACACAAGCAGAGAAGTACAAATCAGATTGGAAAGAAATTATTTTGAAACAGACGGGATTTCACAAAATAATGAGAGAGCAGGATTTTGAATGCAGTTTCTTAAGAAGAAGAATAACATACAAAATATTGCATTTATAAAGTATCAGAAACCTAACACGGGAATGAAGAAAAGAGATTTTACCAGTAGGGATGACCACAAGTAGGTGAATAAAAATAGGCAAGATGGGCTGGAATTTATTGGAGAAAGTTAGCAAATGATATGTTGGGAGCAAATAACTCAGGAGGGGAAATGTAACAGAGTGGGATCAGGCCTAGCATGTTTCGACAGCAGATTGAAGACTGCCTTCTCTAGCAAGGATTGAAAATTGAGAATATGGAAAAGAATGGAATAGGGGAGTTTTAAGTGAAAAAAACAGCAATGGCTGAGTTTTTAGATGAGTCTTTAAAAAAGCTTCTGTTAAAAAAGGAAAATTACTAAAGCATATAAAATAATGCATGTTAACTATACAATCAGTCAGAGGAGGTCAGAAAGCAAAGCTTAATTTCATCCAGTAGGAGCTTTTTAGAAGTTTCTGCAAAGAGGGGGATATGGTGGAGTACACAACTATTAACCCACTGCAGTTCCCCATAACACAATATCTGGTGGCTACCAACTTCAAATGCATACAAAGGCGCTAAAGCAGATGGTTAAGAGAAAGCATACCAAAGAAAATTGCACTGTAGATAGGCAAAATGTTACAAAACTTTCTCAGGCTTTGTATGCACCTTATTATATTATTATTATTATTTTTTTTTTTTTGCTGGCAAACACAAGCTATCAATATGCCCCCAACCTGTGGACACAAGCTCTGAAAAACTCACCTTAAGTACTCGATATTAGAGCCTGATGTGCGAACTACAAATTCAGTTTGTTCTAATATATCAAATTGTTATTTTAAGTAAATTCCATACATTCAAAAACCTTATTTTACATTGGTGAGAAGGGTTGGACTGAAAAGGCAAGTGCAACTTAAAGCAAAGTGTTGTAGAAAATAGTAAAAGTTACATTTCATTGCTTCTGAACTACTGCAGACGCTTGCACATTCACAGATCAAAGTCATTAAGTTACCACTGATGGAAAAACCTAATAATGGCATGTCTTACTTTTTAATTTTTTGTGAGCTGGCACAAATGGACTTGCTTTTGGCTGAGGTTTCAAAGACTCGTTGGGCTCTGGTCTCCTCACAGCGGGGCTGCATTGCTTCTCTTTGCTGAACTCAAATTTTCTTTTTCCAGGAGTGCCCTCCTGGGAAACAAAGGAATGTGAAAATGAATGTTAGTAACACAAAACATTAAGGTAAGTTGCAAAGCTATCTATGCAAAATGTGAAACAAAATCTCTATACCACAACCAACAAACAAGGAGTCCTTCAATGCTTTTAAAAATCTGAAGCTAGCAAGTCACAGCATACTAGTTCTACCCAAGGATCTAAATATAAGGAGTTAGTAAAGCCCTAGACAACAAACAAAAATATGTTACTACCTTTAAATCCTAAAACGTTCCTCAAGATGAAGAAGAAAACAGTTTCTAACAAAAAGCAAGACCTTGGCTATCAATTAAAAATCAGTTCTGTTCTCATTCACATCTTATCTGCACCAATTTCAGTTATGTAATATCACATTTGACTGAACCACTAAACTTTGAGAAAATGTGACTGAAAATTGGAGGAAGTGAGGAAATATTATTAAGAAGGCACTACAGCATTTCAAAGAAGACTAATCAGCAACCTCAACAACAAAGTGCTGTCCCACATTCTTAATGTATGCAGGGGAAAAATAAAGTCTGAAGCTGCAAGCAAGAACATCTCAATACTAAATGCTTGCACTACTCAAAAATACTTGCTTTTGGAGGGTCTATATCAGAAGACTGAATGGAAATGACAGCGAACGGCAAAACGTCGAAAGACCGGTCCTCGAACTTGCTGTTGTGGGGGGCTGTGCCCCCCCCCCTGCTAAATATAAATGCCAACTCTGACATCGTACTACAGTGAGGAAAGGGCAAATATTCCAATCCTCACTGTACCGCAATCTCACAAACAGCACTTCGAGGTCTGCTCTTTTCGATGTTTTGCCTTTTGTTGTTATTTCCATTCGGTCTTCTGATATAGACCACTTTTGGACTCTAAATATTTTCAGTGTATCCAAGAGTATTTCAACAATTGTATCAAAATCCTATTTTCCTCAGGACTTGATGTTATTAACCAAGTCACCCATGAAAGTACATCAGATGGTAAATCCCTTCTGGGACAGACAGAAAAGTGGGTGTTCTAATCCCATAGTGCACTTGATCTCACAGATACAACTGTAGCAATAAGTAGCTCATGCAAATGTGTAAAACGTTTGGGTTCTGGTCTGTCAAACAGCTTTCATCACACATTTCAATCATTCTTCTTCTATTATTCTGGTACAATGTGAAACACCCCCAAGGTAGCACACACCATTCTCTTTATATACTACAGACGGAAGCTCATTGGAATCCTGGATGTAAAAGAGAGAGTCATGATAGGTTTCAGAAAAAACCTGTAGTAACCCACACGTGTGAGGCAAAGACTCTGTAGTCAGCAAGACCATTCATGTGCATTCCACATTCGAAATGGTATTGTAATGTACAATTTTCATTGTAATGCAGCACACAGACCATAGGGTGCCAAAGTGCAGAACCCCTCCAAAGGAAAAAATACAGTGTCACTAGTTTTACTACAAGTACCCCAACCCCTTCAATCTCTACAGCACAAGTTACGCCGTTTCTAGGAAAATTTCACAAATTATGTCACAATAGTACACCTCCATTCCTGGAAAAAAATAATACAAAAAAGAGTTGCTCTTTTTGCCCATACCTGCTGTTTATACATTTATCTCAAATTAGGAAGAGGTTAGTGCAGCTGGAGTTTGGATGGATACATTTTGTTAGGTCAAGTGATACTTACTCTAGAGGACTTTAAGTTTCATTACATAATGTAGTATGTACACCATTACCAATATTTTGAAACTACAGAGGAACAGGAGTTATGTGGGGCCTTTACTAATGGAATAAGCAATAGATATTGCATTAAAATAATTTTTCTGAAATGGCCACTCGAATCGCTGCAGAAAGTCTACAATATAATACACTTGCTGACAACTGCAAAACAAACTGACTCAATGTGATTCTCAGCGGAACGGTGAAGACAAGGTAGCTACATAATAACACTGCCACTGTGGCAAGAGTGCCAACCGAACACATTGCTGGAATATGTATACAGAGTATAATGTATGCAAGGTAAAGTACCCTTACAGCCTACAAGCCCAGGTTTATACAAAGGTTTGACAGCACACAATTCACTTTATCTTTCCGAAATAATGGAACTGTCCTGATGTTCTAGTTTGTCAATCCCTGTGAGAACAGAAATGTGAGTCTTAACTTTACAGTTATAGTTCTTAAATACTCCTAGCATTCTTCCCAATTTAACTCTACTCCAGCCCAGCCTATTTGTTGAGCTAGTAACTTCCTATAAAGGTTTCAGTCCTTCTCCTGGTCTACATACCAACTACCATGTACCACACTACACTTATTCCTACAACACACACACACACACACACACACACACACACACACACACACACACACACAATACGGACTTACATTATAGAATGCAGCCCCACTGGCTCCCATTTTAATGAAAGATGTTGGTTCTGTCTGTAAAATAAACCAGCATCCTACTATTTGATAAAGGATACATACTACAATAATTTCAACCTCACAGTGCATGTTGGATGTAACAGTCAATTGTTTTTACAAATGTGTATGATTATCAGTCTCACTGCTGGATACTGCCCTGCATGTGGATCTCTCTTCTCTTCAAGTCTGATCTGTGGCTTGTGCAATGTAATACACTGCAATGACTATAATGCAATTGTATGCAGCTATCCACAATGAAACACAGAGGCAGAGGAAGTCAGCAATAGAGTACAAAATACTAAACTACAGTGTGGGATGTAATTTAGAGATGGTGGTCATTTGCAGGCTTCATTCATTATTTTTGAACATCAAGGCTGTAGATCAATGTGTGCATGTCTCTCTAAGAAATTTCCTGTGGGCAAGTACAAGTGTATTGAGCACTGAGCATGTGCAAGCCAGAGTGCCATTTTGTAGGTAGCTGTTGAGATGTAGGCATGCATGTGTGTAAGCTCTGTCTGTTAATCAGTTTATTTTTTACTGAAGCTGTTATCCATCCTGTTGTGTTATGTAATAAAGCATCTTAAAAGAACTACCCTGTCTGCTTGTCTTCCAACTGTAGAGGGATGAACGACATGGTGTCAGAAGAGGGATATCTAATGGCCAGAAAGAATTACAGTTTCTCTACTTTAACTTCGAGAGGATTCTAGCTACTGTCAGAAATGAATTTCTAATGTTAAAATTGCTCAAGCTATTTCGTATTTGCAAAATATGAAACAAAGCATACAGACCACTCCAAATGATATTAAAATAAGTTGAAATGACAGATACTGCTAGAATTATTCAAATTACTACAGAAAATGTTTGAAATAAAGTCCGAATTGCATAAAACGAATAAAATAGAGAGAAATGACCACATTTTTTGCAAAGCTTGTATTTTTCATATTAACTGAGGCTATCCAAATTATCAGAAGTATATGAAGTGTTCGCATGTTTGTACAGTGTTACAGTAAAGTTATTTCGCGAATACGGCCATTTCAAAGCATATTTCACAAAGTACAGTATTTTGAAGAGTTTATTTTGCATTTGTGTGTTACTGTAATCTGCAGAGAGGTAACGTATATGATTACAAGGGCCATATTTTCGGTGCATGCACAAACACACATACTTTGTAGGCATGGCTGAAGGTTTTCGAAAACCAGGTCCACTAGTGTTGGACAATACTACTACAGAGAACTGGAGTGTGTTTGAGCAAGACTATGACACTTTCATACAGGCTGCATTTTCTGATAAAGATGACCATACAAAGGAATTTATTCTACTTAATTTAGCTGGGTCAGAAGCCACAGAAAGGGAACGTTCATTTGTGCATGTGCCTGCTATTTATGCTGGAGAGGGGGAAAACCATCATATTGTTCTACAGGCTTAATCAAGGGAGGATCCTGAGTGCCTAAAACATAAATTTAGAGAAATGTGTAACTCCCAGACAAATGTTACAATGGAAAGGCACTTATTTTATACAAGGGATCAAAAGCCAGGTGACACTTTTGCAGCATATATAACTGACCTGAGAAAAAAAGCTAAAACGTGCAGATTTGGTGATAGTTGATAAAGGACAGGCTTGTATGTGGTATTAAAGATGATGCTGTGAGAAAGATTTTGCTTTGTGACAGTGATTTAACTTTGAATAAGGCCATTGAGATTTGTCAGCTCACAGAAAAGCATACAAATCTGCTTTCAAATGACAACCGCTTTGGAAGTTACTGCAGCAAAGCTCACATAGATAGTATGCAACACGTTATTAAAAGAAACAGACTCAGGCACATGGCAGCAACTGTAGTCTCTACCACACCCACTTGTAAACATAAGAGCTTTCTAGTAAGTTCCAGAGTTCACACAGCCTCAGTGAAGCAGAAAAGTGAGTCAGCAACCTCAAAGCATGGGCCCCAGCCTAGTTTTATTGCCAATTGTTGTAATTGTGGTAACAGTCATGTCATGAATCTAAGAGAGAAAAATGCTTAGCTTTTGGTCAACAATGCCACAAATGTAATAAATGGAACCATTTCAAAAGATTCTATAAAGAGTGCACATTCTTTTACTAAAAGGGATCATTTTCAGAAACTAGTTAATCAATTAGAAAGCCATGACCCAGAGTCTCATTCTTTTTATGTTGACAGTGTGTCAGTGCTTAGTGAGACAGTCAATGCAGTTGATTTATGGGCCAAGAATGAAGTATTTTGTACTGTTTGGATAAATGGCAAAGCCATAAAGCTCAAAGTTGATACTGGCTCAAAGTACAATGTTATGTCTGCTGAAACATTTGTTAGAGTATGTGCTGGTGAAAGGCTTGATTTGGCAAAGTGCTTGTTGCTTATGGTGGTGAAGAGATTCAAACGGAAGACTCAGTAATTCTTTCATGTTACTCTGCGGGTAGAGGTTACGACTTATTTTATGTGCTCAAGAGGCACGTCCACTCATTACTAGGCCTCGGAGACATTTTGAAAATGGGACTGCTTTCATTTAACGAGAACGTCCACCAGGTTAGCTTAAAAGACCACTACTCTAATTTCTCCTTGTCTATTTTTTCTACCTATGCTGATCTTTTTAAAGACAAACTAGGCAAGTTTCCAGTTGTATATTCCATGAAGTTAGACCAGGATGCCAGTCCAGTTGTCAGGCCAGCCAGAAAAGTTCCAATAGTTATGGAGACAAGAGTCAAAGCCGAACTAGACGAAATGGTGCAACAAGGTGTCATTTGTCCAGTCACAGACCCAACTGATTAGATATCTTCCATAGTGGTAGCTCATAAGAAAAGCTCAAATGACATCAGAATATGTATTGACTTACAAGATTTAAACAAGGCAGTGAAAAGACCTCATCATCCAATGCGCACAGTTGAATGAAGTCGCAGCCTTGATGCCAAATGCAACTGTTTTTTCTGTCTTAGATGCAAAGAGTTAATTTTGGCAAATTCTGCTTGACAAGAAATCCTTGTTGCTCACTACTTTCAGTACTCCATTTGGAAGGTACAGATTTTTGAGAATGCCATTTGGGATAAATTCTACAAGAGAAGTTTTTCAATGTGCAATGGAGCAAACTTTTTCTGGGTATCCTTGTGCTATTATAGTAAATGACATACTGGTAGGAGGTAATGGTGAAGCTGAGCATGACAGAAACCTGAGAAAAAATCTCAATCCACAGAAATGCAAATTCAGACTACAAGAAGTCACTTACGTTGGTCATTTATTAACCAGTTCAGACTTATGACCAGACCCTTCTTAGTAAACAGCCTTTCTAGAGATGCCAGATCCAGACAATGTTCAAGCCCTGCAATGTTTTCTTTGCATGCTTAACTATCTAGGCAAGTTCATTCCAGACATGAGTCAATTATCAGCACCACTCAGAGAGCTAACACGTAAAGATGTGTCTTGATTAGAACAGCACCAGAGAGCATTTGATGTCCTGAAACAGGGAACTGCCAGTCCACCTACTCTCAGATACTATGACATACACAAGCCAGTTAGTCTTTCATGTGATGCTTCAAATTTTGGTCTTGGTGCAGTCATTTTACAAGAGGGTCACCATGTTGCTTATGCATCCAGAACTCTCACCCAAGCTGAAATGCAGTATGCTCTGATAGAGAAAGAGATTTTGGCAATTGTATTTGCATGTTTCAAGTTCCATGGTTTTGTTTATGGTAGACCTATCCAGATCGAGACAGATCATCAACCTTTAGTCACTATCCTGAGTATGCATACAGCCCCAGCCAATTTGGAACGTATAATGTTGAGATTGCAAAGGTACAATTTCAATCTTGTCGAGAAGAAAGGCAAACTTCTTTATCTTGCTGATACATTATCCAGATCGCCTAGAAACAACACTGAACAGCATGACAATGACAGCCTTGATTTTGAAGTCATGGAAGTGAGAAATCTTTCTTCCGCACGTCTTGATGAACTGAGAGAGCACACAGCTACAGATCCAGCTTTACAAAAGCACAACTACTTTCTCAAAGAAGGATGGTCGTCAAAGCAATCTAGTTTACCTCCAGAACTGCAACCTTATTTTTCATACAGAGATGAGACTTTGTCTGACAATGGTATCGTGTTGAAAGGTCCTAAAGTAATTATTCCAAAGTCTTTGCAACCAGAGTACATTACTATCTTATACTGAGGTCACCCAGGAGCAAACTCTACCAAAAGAAGTGCAGGAGGACTAGTATTTTGGCCTTCTATGTCACAAGATATTGACAAGGTACTTTCATCTTGTTCTGTATGTAATAATGCAAAGCAGCATCAACAAAAGAACCACTTCAGCTGACAGATTCTGGAACTACCCAAGTCGACAGTAGCCATGGGCATTTTCGAGTGGAATGGTCAACATTACTTGGTGTTAATAGACTCTTACTCCAACTGGTTCAAGATTGACCTACTACCCAATCTAGCATCCAATACTGCATTACTAAGATGAAGTGTCATTTTGCAGTTCATGGTAGTCCACACAATTATTTCTGACAATGGCACGCAGTTTAAAAGCTATCAGTTCAAAAGATTTGCAGAATAGTGGGGCTTTACTGATGTCACGAGTAGCCCAGAGTATCCACAGTCAAATGGTTTGGCAGAATGCGCAGTTCTAAGTGCAAAGCAATTACTAGAGAAGTCAAAAGGTGACAATAGTAACATTTTCCTGAATCTCTTGAATCTCAGAAATACTCCTCGTGATAAACATCTTGGTTCACTTGCTCAGAGACTTCTGTCGAGACAAACCTGAACCACATTACCAATCAGTAGTAAATTCTTGGTTCCATGTGTCAGGAACAGTAGGTCAGTGAAAGCCAATCTGTTGAAGAAACGCCTAACCCAGAAGTCCGATTACGATAAGACCAGAAAACCGCTCAATCCATTAAAAGATGGAGAAATGGTAAGGGTGCAAATGTCAAAAGGTTATGATCGGATTGGAGTCATGATCAAAGTTCAGTTGTGTACACTTACTTTAAATGTAGATGTTCACTGTTGCAGTCATTACATTTGGGTTACCTGCTTGCAGGCTGCCCTCAGTCGGCCTGATTAACAAAGTCTTGGGTCCTGCTTCGGTTGCTGTCCCTTCTTCCATGACGTCAGGTCGTCAGGGGTATAAAACACGCAGCCGACGCCATTACATCAGTTTTTCTTGCCCCAGATGTCAGTTGCCCCCTTAATCGGAAGCAATTAAACATAAAAGCACAAAGATATACCTTCAACAAAAAAGCAAATACACCAAAAATGTTTTTAAGCATAGTAAAGGAAAGTAGAGGTATAGCCAAAAGAAGTTAGGGGGCTGGGTAACCAGGACTGCAAAAGTGAATACACTCGAACATCTACATTTATGATAAGTATACACAACTGTACCATGTTCTTCGTGTTTCACTGTTGCAATCATTACATTTGGGTAGCTTCCCAAAGCTATGGTTGGGAGGAGAAGTTCAGATAGCATTAGGGCCAGCTATAAGGCCCTGCAAGACTGCAGTGGCAAAGCTATTTCTGGATTTAAAGAAAATTGGCAAATGATAATGCTTGGTGAAAGTATGTACAGAACTCCAAGTAGCAGCTTCTAGGTTATCCCTGGTAGGGATGCTTCTGAAAAAGGCTGTAGAGGTAGATGCAGCTCTGGTGGAGTGAGGTCTGATCCCCTGGGGGATAGGTTTCCCATGGTGTTTATAGCAGAAATGAATGCAATGGCTTATCCATTTAGAAATGGTTTGCTTTGAAATAGCCTTCCCCTCTGCCCTTGCAGCAAATACTACCAGCAGTTGTTCAGATTTCCTTTGAGGTTTAGTCCTGTCCAAGTAGAATCTAAGTTGGCTGTGCACATCTAAGGAATGCAGTATCCATTCCCCTTTATTCTGCGGATTGGGAAAGAAGGTTGGTAAATGAATGAACTGATTAAGAGCCACACTGGATACCACCTTGGGCATGAAGGATGGATTGGTTCTGAGGGACACCCTGTCCACATGAAAGATGATGAAAGGCTCCACTAAGATAAGGGCCTGTAATTCCCTTCTAGCTGAAGTGATTGCTAAAAGGAAAGCTGTTTTCCAAGAAATAAATTTTAAGCCTGCAGTAGCAGTTGGCTCAAAAGGAGATAGAGTGAGTATCTTCAAGACAAAGTTAAGGTCTCAGGCTGGGGTTGTAGCTCTCCTGGGTGGTCTCAAATTTCTCGCCCCTCTAAGGAACTGCTTGAGCAGTGGATGAGAGAAGAGGGGAGTTTCTGTGTTATAATGGGCTAAAATGGCTGAGGCGTGGATTTTAAAGGAGGAAAAAGACAGGCCCTTGTGAAGCATCTCAGTTAAGTATTGTAAAATCTGAGGTAAATTGGGCGCTGCTGTACTCACCCCTTGAGATTGGTTCCAGGCACAGAATCTTTTCCATTTTTCAGCATAACATTTTCTAGTACGAGGCCTCCTTGCCTCTAAGATGATATCCATCACAGGTCTGCTGAGGGATAGTAAACGAGAGATTAAGTAATTAGCCAGGCTGCAAGGTTCAGTGTTGGAAGCTGAGGGTGCAGAATCTGGTTCTCCTGCTGAGACAGCGGGGAAGTAGTCTGAGGCAGGTGCCATGGAGAAAACCTTGACTCACTGCGCAGGAGGGGGTACCAGTTTTGGGGCGGGCAGTCTGGAGCAATCAATATCATCCTTGGTTTGTCCTGTCTGATTTTTAGTAGTACTTTGGAGAGCAGAGGCAGAGGGGGGAAGGCATAGACTGATAGGATTTTCCAGCTGAAGGACAGAGCATCCACTTTCCAGGCTTGTTTGTGGGAAGTCCTTATGCAAAATTTGTCCAACTGGTAGTTCTGGGGAGAGGCAAACAGGTCTATATCTGGGCTCCCCCATTTGATTGTCAACATGTTGGAAATCCTTGGTTCCTGTTTCCACTCGTGTGGGTCCATGAGGTTTCTGCTTAGTCCGTCTGTCAGTGTATTTAATTTTCCTGGCAGGAATTGAGCTTGTAGGTGCACTTGGTAGCTCAAGGCTGTGCTCCACAATGCCATGGCCAGTCTGCAGAGGGGGTAAGCATGTGTACCCCCCTGCTTGTTTATGTACCACATAACAGTGGTGTTGTCCTGGAAGAATGTGGTCCTTGAAGGCTGTCAGAGCATTCTGTACAGCTAACATTTCTTTTTGATTGATATGCAGGTGCATTTGACTTGGGTTCCATTTGCCCTGAATGCACTTCCCTGCCAGGTGAGCCCCCCATGCATAGTCTGATGCATCTGTTAGGGTTTGGGTGGTACTGGGTGGTGTGAAGGTAGTCCTTTGTTTTGGTGGCAGGCATCTGTCCACCAAAGGAACTCTAGGCGTAGGCAAGGTACGATAGGAATCACTGTTTCTAGGTCTTGAGAATGTTGACACCATAGGCTTTTTAGATCCCACTGTAGTTTCCTCATATGCAGGAGGCCAATAACCCCAAGGCTTGCAGTATTTGTCTTGCAGGTAAGCAGGCTTTTTTGTGGCCACTTGTTTGAAGTAGGTTGTCAAATGAATTTGCTTTTCTGGCATGAGGTAAGCCATCTGGGAAGTTGTATTCAAGCTTGCTCCCAGGAATATAATTTGTTGACAGGGTACCAACTGTGATTTCTTTTCGTTTATGGTGTACCCCAGACAAGTTAGAAAAATAAGTTATGTCTTACCATAACGTTCCATCTGTATTGTTGATCCTCATTCAGTCATTACATACGGGTATCGGTCCCGACCTCGGAACCGAGCCGGCAATCTTCCAAGCTCGCGTCAGCTACAGCTCGCGTCAGCTACAAACTCTCGAGCTAAAACTCTTATCCAGAATTCCCCTCTCCCTGTTACCTCAGATTGAGTTTGCAAGTCAAAAGGTGATAGAAGCTACCTCTGGTCAAATGACCTAAAAGAACCGGATGGTGAGATCCAGTAGAAGCCACAGGAGGGGGAAGGAGGGAGGGTCGTAATGACTGAATGAGGATCAGCAATACAGATGGAACGTTATTGTAAGACATAACTTCTTTATCTGATATTGTTAATCCTTGTTCATTCCTTACGTATGGGACAGAGTCCCCAGCTACCTCTATTCCTGGGAGGCTCTCATGGAAGGACATTCCTGAGCACCATAGAACCAAAAGATGCTCTTCCCCTCCTGGAGGCCAAATCCAATTTGTAATGATTGATGAAGATATGAGGCGTAGCCCAAGTTACAGCTACACAGATATCATATAAAGAAGCTATGGCATGGAAGGCAGCAGAAGTTGCCACCGACCTTGTCGAATGAGCCTTTATGGTAGTCAGCAATGGAATATTACGTTGTGTATAAATGAAGGTCACACAGTCTTTCAACCATCTAGCCAATGTTAGCAACAGCACATCTTAATCTAGGTCCAGAATAGGCCAAAAATAACTGGTCTGACTTACGAGAGGCCTTAGTCCTGTTCATGTAAAAGCGAATTTGCCTGTGAATATCTAGGGTATGTAGGCAATACTCTCCTTTGTTTGAATGATTGGGGAAGAAAACTGGCAATTCAATGGTTTGATTAATGGACATTTCAGAGATCACTTTTGGCAGAAAGGAAGGATTAGTTCTCAATTACACTATCTCCATGAAAAATCAAGTATGGACTCTTGATGCATAAGGCTTGAAGCTCAGAGATACGTCTGGCAGAAGTAATGGCGACCAAAAACAAAATTTTCCATGATGAATATCTGAGGTCGCAAGAAGAAGCTGGTTTGAAAGGTGGCACTGTCAGAGCTTGTAGAACTAATGACAGGTCCCATGGTTGAATAGGTTCTCTAAAAGGGGGCTTCAGATGATTCACACCTTTTATGAAGGTCTTGCATAATTTGTCTGACATAAAAGAGGAGTCTTGGACACCCTCATGGAAATTAGATATGAACTCTAATGGTAGAGGCTGACAGACCCGATTGAAATAGGACGGCTAGATACTCTTGTACTATCGACACTGGTGCTGAAAAGGGATCTATTTGCTTTTCTTTCAGCCAACAGGTAAATCTTTTCCACTTGCTTAGATAAGTAATTCTAGTGGAAGACTTATGAGATGCAATAAGAATGTCCCGTACTGGTAAAGATAGATCATTCTGCCTGGCAATCAAGGAAATTGGAGGAGCCAAGCTGTGAGTTTCAGGCTGTCCAAGTTGGGATGAATCAGATTCTGCGGATGGGAGATCAACCCCAGGATTGGATGGAGAATCCATGGTTGATCCAGCAGGTGAGGCCAAAGGAAGGGGAACCAAATCTGACAAGGCCAATATGGTGCTATGAGGAGCACCGTGCTCTTCAACCAGCAGGTTTTCTTCAGAAACTGGGGAATGAGGGGGAAGAGGTGGAAAATGCATAAAGAAGACCCGAGGGCCAATTGTGGACTAGAGCGTCCCTGAGTGACTGTCCCGGAAGGGGAATCAGGGCGAAGTAGTTGCTGCATTTGTAGTTGGTTGGGGATGCAGAGAGGTCTCAGCAAGGAAGAACCCAGCAGCGGAAGATCTCCGCCACTATCAAGGGATTCGGGGACCACTCGTGAGGTTGTAAAATGCACCTGCTGAGTCTGTCCGCTATCACGTTGGAACTCCCAGGAATGTGCGTTGCTAGAAGAAAACGGCTGGTAGCCATCGCCCATTGCCATATCCTCATGGCCTCTCGACAAAGGGGATAAGATTTGGTTCCGCCCTGTTTGTTGATGTACCAGACCACAGCCATGTTGTTTGATTGTATCGCAATAGTCCCAGACGGCAGTAGGGGATGGAATGCTTGCAACGCCAGAAGCAGTGCCCTCAGCTCTAGAACATTTATATGCAGTTGGGCCTCCAATTCGGACCAAGTGCCTTGGACTGTCTGTCCCTGACACCCCAACAGGGAGGCATCCGTGGTCACTGTAGCCTTGGGCTGCTGGCGGAAGAAGGGGCGAGACCATTGTGATGGGCTGTGGGTCATCCACCAATTTAAATCCTGTTTGCACCTGTGAGTTACTCGAATCTTGGCTGAAAGAGGATACTGAAAAGGATACTACTGGGTGAGCAGTAACCATTCTAGAAGCCTCATGTGAAACCTGGCCAAGGGGACAGTCATGTCCCAACGGCTGTAGGACAGAGTGAGCTGTGGATTTCTTCCTTGAAAGGATTGGGATCAGTTGTTACTTTATCCTTAGAATTCTGTGCTCTGGAATGAATGCTCTGCAATTCTTTGTATCCAAGATGACCCCTATGAATTCTGTAGACTGAGATGGGGTGAGATTGGACTTTTGCCAGTTTATAGTTATGCCTAGTCTTTCTGCAGCGAGGAGAGAGTATGCCAGGGCTTCTTCCAAAAGATGTCTGGAGGGAGGGTGGAGATGAGCCAGTCGTCTAGGTATGGAAACACTTGGAATCCTTGTAGTAGTCCAAGTGAGCTGTGACGACTGCCATGCACTTTGTGAACACTCTGGGGGCTGTAGAGAGTCCGAAGGGCAGTACTCGGAACTGGGACTGACTGCCTTCTGCACAAAAGCGCAGAAATCTTCTTGATGGCCTGTCCACTTTTATGTGGTAGTATGCATCTTGAAGATCTATCGAGCACATCCAATAGTCTTTTTCCAAAAGCGGAAGGATAGACTGTATTGTGACCATCCGGAATTTTTGTACTCTTACAAAATTGTTCAATCACTGAGATCCAAAGTTGGTCTCCAGACCCCGGTTTTCTTTGGCACCAAAAATAGTCTTGAGTAGAATCCGGATCCTATCTGGCCTGGAGGGACTATTTGGATGATTCTTTTTCTTAGCAGCTTTGCTATCTTTAATGCTGCTTCTTCCCTTTGGCTGGGTGGAACGTTGGGTAAGTTTGTTGGGGGGCAGGACGAAGATCGAAGGGAATATGGTAATCTCTGGTTATTATCCTTTATACCCCCCAAGAGTTGGTAGTGATGGTTAGCCAGGCAGAAGGGTACAAGGAGAAACAACCCCCAACCACCTCCAGAGGAAAGGAGTTGGTCCGCTCTTCAGGAGCGCTGGTAGGATTAGCCAGGAAAAGAGTCCCTGGAACCCTGGTTACGCGGACCCCATCTGCCCCGAAAAGGGCATCTTCCCTGTGAGTTTCCCCCTCTGCCTCTATGGGAAAACTCAGCCTGTGTGTCACGGAAAGGACCCTGAGACTTCTTGTACCATATCTTCCCACTCCTCTGGTTTCTGGAGAAAGCATGTTAAGGGGAAGAATAACGGACACCCACGGCAGAAAGGGTCTTACCATCCTGTTCACATCTGGCCAGTGTGCTTTTAACCTTGGGCCCAAACAATGAAGAGGCTTCGATGGGAGCATTGAGAAAGGAAGCCTTGAAGGGTTCCGCGAAATTACAAAAGCGCATCCAGGTGTGTCGTCTCAAAACAACGCCTGAACCCGCCGCTCTAGCTGCTCCTCCTGATGCACGAGATATCAAGCGCATGAGTTTGATATCGATTAAATGGTAGCCAGTTGAGAGGCCACTTTGTCACGGACCTCATCAGACAGCACCAGCCAAGTTTCAGAGAGCTCAGGAATTAAATCCCTTTGAAGCCTGGTAAAGTGTGCCATATAATTCAGGGACCTGACTGCAAAGGTCGCTGATGCAAAAGTATGCTTCCTTATTCTGTCCACAGCCCGGGACTCTTTGTTGGGCGGATGGACAGTCTGGTTTTCTTCTTCCGCCAGGTCCTTCTTGGTTGCGGCCGCCACCACCAGAGCATCTACAGGAAGACCTTTGGACCAATGGGGATCAGTAGCAGGAGGGGACAATATTTTACTTGGCCTCCAGGGAATGGCCTCAATGTTGTCAGGAGCCTTCCACGCATGCTACACGATGAGCCAGACTAGTTTGTCGGCAGGTGGAGAAACCCAGGAGGTAGGGTGCCAGGCGCGAAAGGCCTGCAGGAACACAGACTCTTCAGAGCTCGGGTTAGAGGGCTGCTGTCATCTCTCTGTTTAAGGATTTTGAGGATATCACCAAAGGATACCTCAGAGGGTGACCGAGGGGACCCTTCCCATCATCAAAGTCTGTGTCTTCAGTAAGGGACTCCTCTGTGCAGTGCATGGGCTTCCTCTTGGACGAGCTTTTTTGATGAACTTCCTCAGAGGGAGAAGCTGGGGAAGACAACGCACAGGAAGTAATAGGAGAAGAGTCAGCATCTTGAATTTTGGAATCTCCAAAAAGGTGTTTAAAGTAGACAGGTCCAGGATAGGATGCCAAGAATTGTCTTTTCTGGGTACCAGGAAAAGTCTCAAGTAGAAACCTTGTCCCTTTTCCTCTTCTGGTACCAGTTGAATACCCCCCCATGCTTAAGAGAAAAAGTACTTGTTTTTGGGCCTCTGCCCACTGATTTGGGGGTAGGTCAGGCCACCCACTTAGTGTTGGCAACGTGTGGAAGTGAAATCTGTATCCCTGGGACACTATATTTAAAACCCATTTGTCCTGGGTAATGAGTTCCCAATTCTTTGCATAAAGAGCAATCTTTCCCCCCAAAGGGGGAGTCAGTTGATAAGTGATTGGAAATTTTAAAAGGAAGTAATTGAGACAGTTTACCATCAGGGGGAGTCTTATTATTCCCAGACATGGGAGTGGAGGCCCCCCCACTGCTTAGTTCTGTGAGTCCTCTGGGACTGAAACCTGGGGTTTTTGCTGTGTCTGGGTTTGGCTTGAGAAGACCTGGAAGGGGCTGGAAAGGACCAATTCTTAGAGGGCCAGTGCTTACTAAATCTAGGAGGCGGAACTTGTAAAAAATATTAGCTGGTATCAGGGGCTGCAAAAACACCTCACTGAGTACCAGCAAACTGGCGACAGGCTTAGGAGAAGTGTTGTCGGCAGTTTTGGACCTCGGCGGCCTGTCTCTGTCTTTATCTTTGCGTTTTTTTTAGAATCCCGGTAGTTGGATAGATAACCAACAACATTTCTGGATCATTAAACCGAGAACCAAAATATTTAGAGGCAAAAATATACTGACGACGGATAGTGTGCTGATTAAATAAAGCACAAAATCAACAGCAAGGTACGTCGTGGTCAGGGCCTAGGCAAGGAATACAGTATGAATGAAAATCTTTATGAGGTATTTGCTTTCCACAAGTAATGCAATTATTAACTTTTACTGACATCGGTAAGGAGCAAGAAAAAAAGTTTTCTCAACGGGGTACTTAGCTTTAGTTGAAGACTTCGGTTCTGAAACTCGAAAACGAAAATTTCAGGAGTCGGCCGACCGGCACTTGCGAAATGCTTCTGCTTTGGGCACCGCACAACAAGAAAGACTGGTGTAATGGCGTCGGCTGCATGTTTTATACCCCTGACAACCTGACGTCATGGAAGAAGGAACAGCAACCGACGCAGGACCCAAGACTTTGTTAATCAGGTCGACTGAGGGCAACCTGCAAGCAGATAACCCAAATGTAATGACTGCAACAGTGAAACACGAAGAACATCATCTGCCCAGAGATGAGATCGTACATTGTGGAATCACAAGGAGCAGCTTTAGGCAGAATCTGGAGCATCTGATACTGGTATCGGAGCCTATACCACAGAACATAGCCTATGAGAAAGTTCATCTCAGAGTGAGTTGTCTGATGTTCCAGTTCCTGGAGAAGTTCCAAAGAACAATTCTGTTCCTGTGATGAATCCTGAAGTTCCTGAGACGAGCTGTTCACCAGAATCTGTCCCTGTTGCTAAACCAACCCAGTCCTGATTGTTATGTTATGAGATTTTGTCGTATCTCAAGACCATGTTCCAGATACCCGGCAACTTAGACATGAACACTGTGTTTTGTTTCTAATGTCTATATTGATACATGTTTAACTGCAATGTTATTTTTGATAAGGGCAATCTTTTTTAAGAGGGAGGATGTAGATCAATGTGTATATGTTTCTTTAAGAAACCTCCTGTAGGCATATACAAGTGTATTGAGTACTGAGCACGTGCAAGCCAGAGTGCCATTTTGTAGTTAGCTGTTGAGATGTAAACATGCATGGTTGGGAGGGTGGCCTAATGGTTAAGGTGTTTGCCTTACAAACACAAGATACAGGGTTTGAATCTCACAGGGGATAACTGGCTAGGCTTAAAATGGCTCGCAAGAGCAGTTAGTCTAGTACTAACCTATGAACCTATGTGTGTATATGTTTCTTTAAGAAACCTCCTGTAGGCATATACAAGTGTATTGAGTACTGAGCACGTGCAAGCCAGAGTGCCATTTTGTAGTTGGCTGTTGACTGTAAGCATGCATGTGTGTAAGCTCTGTTAATCAGTTTATTTTTATTGAAGCTGTTATTCAGCTGATGTGTTTTTATGTAATAAAGCATCTTAAAAGAACTACCCGACCTGCTTGTCTTTCAAGTGTAGAGGGACGAGCAACAAAGGCCATATGCTTGTTATTCTTCAAAGCTGGCATAACAGCTAAAGGCAGTGCTCTGTACAGTGTCAAATCACAATTAGCTAGTGATGTATAAGTATATGTATATACATAATGTTTTACATAAACATACTTCAGCTTAAACCTCGGTAGCATATTCACACCTCACATTCACAACAGCACCTCCAGCTGATACAGCAATTATAAAGCTACCTCCAGCTGCCATCACAAGTACGGGTCATCTAAGTTGTACTCCAAGGCAAATATGCTGCCTGAGCATGCTAACAAGCATGATAATGTCCTAGTTGACTGTATATTCACACACACTGTCACACCACTCAAAAGGCTGAGGAAAGAGAAAAGTGACAGCAAGTTGTCTCTCAGGTGTCCGCCAAGTATGTAAATGACTAGGTAATTTCTCAAATGAGAGTGAATCCTTAAAACATTATACCATGGAAGATATGAAGAGGGGCATAAAGTACAGTTTTGTACCTGCCATAAATGTAGATGTTCGAGTGTTCACACTGCTGCAGTCATTACACTTGGGTTATCCTGCCGTCAGGCAGTCCCGCAGTCGGCCAGAGTTCCAAAGTCTTGGTCCAGCATCTCGCTTCTTCCCTGACGTCAGTGCGCCAGGGGTATACAAGATGCATCCAACACCATTTTCTTCAGTTTTTCTTGCCCCAGATGTCAGGTGCCCCCAAGTAGGTAGGCAATACACATTGCTAATAAAAAAAATATATATATATATATATATATATATATATATATATATATATATATATAAAATAAAAATGATACCTTCAGTTACAAGCAAATACACCATAAAGGTTGTATTGGACAGAAAGGTATAGATAAGACAGAGGGGATGGAGGGAGGGTAACTTGGACTGCAGCAGTATGAACACTCGAACATCTACATTTATGGTAGGTACAAAACTGTACTATGTTCATCGTGTTACACTGCTGCAGTCATTACACATGTGTAGAATCCCAAAGCCATGGTTGGGTGGCTGGTCTATAAAGAGTTGGGATTGGCTATGATGCCCTGCAGAACTGCAGTGGCAAATCCTGCTCTGGATTTAGAGTAAAGAGGCAAGTGGTAATGCTTGGTAAAGGTGTGCAAAGAACTCCAAGTTGCAACCTCCAAAATTTCCTTGGTAGGTACTCCTCTGAGAAAGGCTGTTGAAGTGGCTGTTGCCCTGGTGGAATGTGGCCTAATGTTATTAGGGACTGATTTTCCATGCTGTGTGTAGCAGTAACAAATACAGTGTCCTATCCATTTGGAGATAGTCTGCTTTGAGATAGCCTTGCCCTGTGATCCTGCAGCATATGCTACAAACAGTTGCTCAGTTTTCCTGAAAGCTTTTGTTTTGTCCAAGTAGAAGCGTAGCTGCCTGTGTGCGTCCAAAGAGTGCAGAAGTTTCTCCCTTTTATTCTGGGGGTTTGGATAAAAAGTTGGAAAATGGATGGTTTGGTTAAGAGCCACACTAGATACCACCTTTGGCATAAAGGTAGGGTTTGTCCTTAAAAAAACCCAGTCCTGATGAAAAATTATAAAAGGTTCCACTGCCATTAATTGCCTGTAGCTCTGAGACTCTTCGTGCTGAAGTTACTGCCAGGAGCAGAGCTGTTTTCCATGATAAAAATTTTAGACCGGCTGTATTGGCTGGCTCAAAAGGTGGCAGGGTCAGTTTTTCCAAGATGAAATTGAGGTCCCAAGTTGGTGTTGGTGCTCTCCGGGGCGGTCTTATGTTTTTAGCCCCTCTGAGGTACTGCTTTAGCAAGGGATGAGAGAATAAAGGAGGATCCGTGTTGTAATGTGCTGAAATGGCAGAGGCGTGGATCTTAATTGATGAGAAGGATGGGCCTTTGTCCAGCATCTCAGTTAAGTATTGTAAAATCTGAGGAATGTTTGGGACAAGGGGGGTCAAGGCTTTGAGCCTGGTTCCAGGTGCAGAAGCTCTTCCATTTTTCT
The DNA here is from genome assembly GCF_019279795.1 of Protopterus annectens. Classification (NCBI taxonomy): domain Eukaryota; kingdom Metazoa; phylum Chordata; order Ceratodontiformes; family Protopteridae; genus Protopterus; species Protopterus annectens. Next base: position 849,226,402 of record NC_056741.1, on the reverse strand, counting down.
GAGTAAGCTTTCCTGGTGCTAGGCCTCCTGGCCTCCAAAATGACATCCATAACAGCTTTAGAGAGAGGTGTTGCCTGTTTGACTAATGAATCTGCCATGCAGCCAGGTTTAGGGTTTTGAGCTGACTGTGCAGGATCTGATTGTTTTGTTGAGTCAGAAGGTGTGGAATTTGAGGCAAAATCCATGGTGGGCCTTGAGTTAAGTTCTTTAAAATTGGGTACCAGTGCTGGCGTGGCCAGTCTGGAGCTATCAGGATCATCTGTGGTTTTTCTTGTCTGGCTTTTAGGAGTACCTTTGAAAGGAGAGGCAGTGGTGGGAAGGCATAAACATTTAGGTTTTTCCAGCTGAACGAGAGAGCATCTACTTTCCATGCTTGTGTGTGATAAGTCCTTGTGCAGAATTTTTGTAGTTGGCAATTCAGCGGGGAGGCAAAAAGATCTATGTCTGGGCATCCCCACTTTTGCGTTACCATGTTGAAGATTTGTGGATTCAGTTTCCATTCGTGAGGGTCCATGATATTTCTGCTCAGATCGTCTGCCAGAGTATTTTTCTTTCCTGGCAGGAATTGTGCTTGCAGATGAACTTGATACGTTAGAGCTGTGTTCCACAAGGTCATGGCTTGCCTGCATAGGGGATAACAATGAGTGCCCCCTTGCTTGTTTATGTACCACATTACTGTGGTGTTGTCTGTCTTTAATAATAATTGTCCTGGATGCAGAAGGTCCTTGAAAGCTGTTAGGGCATTTTGAACAGCCAACATCTCTTTTTGATTGATGTGAAGATGCATTTGGTCTGTGGTCCACTTGCCCTGAATGCATTTTCCTGCCATGTGTGCTCCCCAGGCGTAATCCAAAGCATCTGTTGTTAGAGTCTGCCTGGCTGTGGGTAGAGTAAAAGGCCGACCCTTGTTTAGGTGACATGCTTGTGCCCATCATCGAAACTCCTGTTGTAGGCAGAGAATCATTGGTACTACTGCTTCTAAACTGTGAGAGTGTTGAGTCCAAACGCTTTTTAGGTACCATTGTAATTTCCTCATATGCAGTCTGGCATATGGTATTAGTAGTATGCAGGATGCCATGAATAACAGGGCCTGCAGAATTTTTCTTGCAGGGAGATGGGACTTTTTTGCCAGTAACTGAAAATATTGAGTTAGTTGAACTTGTTTGTCTGGCGTGAGAGAAGCCATCTGGGCCGTTGTATTTAAGCTGGCACCCAGGAATATAATCTGCTGTGAGGGCACTAGTTTTGACTTCTTTTCGTTTACAGTGTACCCTAGAGAAATTAGCAACCTTTTTACAAACGCCAGATGCTTTAGAAGAATGTCCTTCGTCTCTGCTTGAATGAGGCAGTCGTCCAGGTATGGGTATATTTGAATTCCTTTTTGTCTGCAAAATGCAATTACTGGTGCCAGGCACTTTGTAAAGACCCTGGGCAGTGCAGAGAATTGGTAGTGCACTGTACCAGCCTTGATTCTGAGGTATCTTCTGCAATTTTGTCTGACAGGGACATGCAGGTATGCCTCTTTGAGGTCCAGAGTAACAAGCCAAGCCTTCTTGCCCAGCATGGGTAGAAACTGCTGTAATGTCAACATTTTGAATTTCAGAATATCCAGGTAAGTATTTGGAGTTGAAAGGTCTAGTATGGGGTCTCCAGGCCTTGTCCTTTCTGGGAACCAAGAAGAGTCTTGAGTAAAATCCTTGTCCTTGTTCCTGTTGTGGTACTTTTTGAATAGCTCTCATTTCCATGAGGGCTGAAATTTGTTTTTGTGCCTCTGCCCATTGATTTTGTGGCAAGTCTGGCATTCCTTTTAGCCTTGGTAAAGTGTGAAAGTGGAACCTGTAACCTTGAGACACAATATTCAGAACCCATTTGTCTTGGGTGATTGTTTGCCAGTTTTGAGAAAAAAGTGCTAGTTTTCCCCCTAAGGGTGCTGCCAAAAGGGAAGTGCTTGGTGTACGAAGGGGGAAGTAATTGGGACTGTTTCCTGTAAGGTTGAGACTTGTCCTCACCTCCTTTTGGGGTTGAGGTGCTCCACTGTCGTTGTCTGTTAGAGCCTTGGGGTTGAGATCTGCCTCTTGGGCATCTGTATCTGCCTCTCTGTGGCCTGTCTGACACTGGAAAGGACCAATTGTTTGTTGGCCAATTTCTGCTAAATCGAGGTGGCTGTACCTGTAAGAAATCCTTGACTGTTTGCATAGATTTAGCTTTATCCTCCATGTTCTTTAACACCTCTTCTGCTTTAACACCAAACAAGGTATCATGTTGTAAAGGAGCATCCAATAATTTTGCCTTAACATGATCAGGTAAACTCTGTTCTTTTAACCAAGCATGTCTTCGAATCACAGAACCTGTAACTGCGGCTCTACAAGAGGCCTCTAAAGAATCAAAACCACATTGCAGAGTATGTTTTCCCACCTGTTCAACTGCATGCAATAAATCCTGCATTTCTTTACAGTCGGGAGCTTCTGAGCTTGCAAGCATTTTCTGTTTTAACTGAGCCATTAAATATTGCTGGTTCTTAAGCATTTGAAACTGGCAATTTAAAGCCCTTACTGCTAAAGTTGCAGAAGTATAAACTTTCTTTCCTCATCTATCCAAAGCTCTAGAATCTCTGTCAGAGGGTACTGGATTTCTTGCAATGGAAGCCTTAACACTTTTGGACCCTGGGAAATAGTTTCTGGATCAGCAGAAGGGTTTTTATAAAGAAACTTGTGAGAGTCAGGGACTCTATAATACCTATCTGGCTTGGCTGGTGCAGGGGGCAAAGAATCAGGAGATAAGCTGGATTCAGAGAACACATCATCCACAATATCTAGCACAGGCGGAATAGCCAGGGGCCTGTGCTGAGGCAATAAAAGGAAATCCCTGAGCCTTTTCTTGGATTCTGAATAATCCTGACTTTCCCAATGGAAATGCTCCCTCATGGTATGTAAAGTTTCCCCAAAAGAATAATCCTCAGGAGGAGAGGCTGAAGGGATAGATTCTTCAGCATCAGTGTCCTCATAGGGGGGTAGAGAGTATCCCTGGTCTGAAGAGAAATCAGAGGAAATGGAAACCTGATCAGAGGGAATCATAGTCTGTATCCTGCCAAGGCCTTTTCTCAGGAGGGGGATGGGAACCCCTGATTAGAGTAATGAGGTCTTCGGTCATTTTAAGCATCTGTTTCTTAGGTATGGAGGACTGTCCAGGAGAATGCTGTACTTGCTTCTTTGTCTTTAATGGTACTTTTGTCTTAGCTGTTGCTTTAATGGTAAGTTGTAAAGGTCTGAAAATACCCTCAAAAGCCGATGCCTGCTCAGCGGCTCCGGACCCATCTGAGGGATTAGTTTCCGTAGGCCCAATACCTTGAGTTTCCAGAGGCCTAGTTGTCTCCACGTGGGAGTCGGAGGAGGCCTGTGGCTCTGAGGTAGCAGGTGTCAGGGGCTGCGAAAGCACCTCACTGAGAACCGGTGACTGGCTTAGAAGAGGTTTCGTCGTCGGTTTTGGACCTCGGATGCCTGTCTTTATCCTTGTCTTTGCGTTTTTTCAGAACTGCAGTCGTCGGTTGATCCGACGGCATAGTATAATTGAACCTTCGGCCAAAGTAGTGCAAAGCAAAATCAAAACGTCATTTTATAGTGCGTTTGTTAAATCTAGCACAAAACTGACAACTAGTGATGTCGTGATCAGGACCTAAGCATGGAATACAGTAAGAGTGGAAGTCCTTATAAGGTATTTGCTTCCCACAAGAAATACAATTATTAACTTTTTCTGACATCGGTCTGAGGCAAGAAAAGAGTGTCCCCAACAGGGTACTTCGCTTTATTGAAGACTTTGGATCTGAAATTCGACTTCGAAAATCTCAGGAGTCGGCCGACTGGCACTTGCGAACTGCTTCTGCTTCGGGCACCGTGGGGCAAGAAAGACTGAAGAAAATGGCGTCGGATGCATCTTATATACCCCTGGTGCACTGATGTCAGGGAAGAAGTGACAGCAGCCGACGCCGGACCGAGACTTGGGAACTCTGGCCGACTGCGGGACCGCCTGACGGCAGGATAACCCAAGTGTAATGACTGCAGCAGTGTAACACAATGAACATCTGAGCTCTCAATGTACTATCTGAGTCTGGAAAGAAACTAGTATTTGAGTACTATCTTGTCATCCAAATGATTAATGGCACAATGCAAGCAAAAATGTACGGCTTCAACAATTGGCTCAATAACTAGTGTAATTGTAAGAGGGCCAATTTGTGTCAAGGTGGTAATAGGCAGCCTTGCCCACTTCACTAAGGTTGACCTTCATCTTTTTTTCTCAGGGATTCTACACATCAGCCTTGACATTCTATACCACCATAGTACCTTTTTTTTTTTCTTTTTTAAGCAACAGTCAAGTCTTCTATACCTACCACCCTAACAAAACCTCCTAATCAATATACACCAACAATAAACCTCTCCACCTAGCCATAGCCTATATCATTCGTTTGTTCATAGGTTCGTAGATAAGTACTAGGCTAACTGCACTTGTGAGCCATTTTAAGCCTAGCCAGTTACCTCATGTGAGAATTGAGTCCTGCACCATGCGTTTGTAAGGTAAATACCTTAACCATTATACCAATCTCCCACCTAGAGTGACCCACTCCAATACCAGGAGTCGAACCCAGGCCACCTGGGTGAGAACTAGGAATCCTAACCACTAGACCATATGGGACATCCCCTTCCCAATCACCCCCAGAAAAACTTAAAATCTCATACAATGCATCAATTCCACCATAAGAAACTACTACCAATCTCATGCTACTTAAGAAACGCCAACCAAAATCTTCTAATCACCATCCAGAACAATGTCACAGATATTCTTACTTATTTCAACCTAACAACTAGATCAACCCACCCAAACCTTATAACAAAAAAACACTCACTACTTGATCTACTTACCATAGACAACCCAGGTCTATATTAGAACATCGAAGTATTAAAACTTAGAATGTTCTGATATCGAACACTATTCAGCAAACGCTAAGAATAGCTAAGCTGCAGAACTGCAAATTCTTTCCTCGGGAAAGAATACGGTTAGCCGTTTCTGTGGCTTTGCTATTCTGAGCGCTGTGATTGAAAGTTACGGGTTGGGTTCAGGTAAGTGTGCAATTGTTTGTACATTAGGGTTAGGGGCGGTTTAAGTGAGGTAGGGTTAGGGCGCGAGTTAGATGACTGTGCAACAGTGACGGACCTTAGGGTTAGGGTTTGGGTTAAGGTAAGTGGGTAGATAGTAGTGTATGATTAGTTTAGTGTAGCATTAGATGTAGGAATTTAAGTGTATGTGTGTGGTTGCTATTTGTTTGATGTGCTTGTGTTGTGTGCATGTGTTTCGGAGCAGCAATTTTTTTCCATGGGAAAAAATTTGCGGTTCTGAATGTTCTATATTTTCATGTTTATGTGTTTTGGGGCCGATGAAGCAGCGTTCCCTATTTTCATCTTTCGATAACGTGATATAAACGCGACAACCCTACCCTAATTTCTATTGTCACATATACCTCCCTTTCCTTAGTAACTACTGCCCAGTTACCTTCTTCCTAAATCACCCTCCAGAAAAAAAAATTCCATCAAAACTTATCTCATTTAGATCTCAAAGTGACACTTACATCAACAAACTCAAATCTATCCTTCCCACCATTAACTGATCTCACATTCTAAATATCACTGATGCCCACCATGCAGCAGAATTAGTCAGTGAATCTCTCAAAAACATCGACAGCACATGCTTCCCTTTTGTTTCTCATTTACACAAGACACAGATGATGGGATTACCAATAAACTTAAATCACTATTGCAACTCAGAGATGAAGCTTTGCACATATGGAAAAATAACCCCAAGCAACAGAAAGCACTTCACCCAACTAAGAAACCTTGCAAAGTAAGCTACAAGAAAGCACAAAAGCATACTTATGAAATCTAAACAAAACTCACTACTTCACTCTCTGAAACAATTCTATAAAGATGTCTACTGACTGATAGGTAGGGACATACAATATCCCTTCAAATAATACTACTAAGTTCTCTCCCCGATTGTCTATCAGAATTTAACTACCTTCCTATCACTCCTCCCTTCTCCTCAAACCTCTTATTGCACTAGAGCCCCCATATGCCCCACATACATTCCCCTACTTCACTTCTAATGTATAAATACCAAATACACAGAGTCCAAAAAAAACTGACATTCCCCCTCCCTGGCTCAGATGAGCTTTATCCCAGGTTCATCTACCACTATAGATAACTACCTCTCAGCACCCCTCAAACACATATTCAATCTTTGCCTAATCCAAAACATCATGCCAAACATCAGGAAAGATGCAACAGTAACTCCCCTTCCCAAACAATTAAAGCCCTCAAACAATTCTCATTACCACCGTACCACCATTCTTCCAACCCTCGGAAGAAATACTGAGAAAATTATTTACACCACACTTACACAATATCTCTGCAGTTAAAGTCTTCTCTCATCCAAGCAACACTAATTCTGGGGTGGTTGAAGCAATTTAGCAGCCTTACGGACACTCACTGATGAAAATGTTTAAGTTAAGGACAAAGGCCTTCTTACTGGTGCAATATTTATTGACTTCATTAAAGCATTCGATTTAGTGGATCACAGCAATTTACTGCATTACCTTCTAGAAATAGGTATCAGATCTGACAACTTACCATGGCTCCAAAATTACCTCTCAATTTGTTACTTCACTGTTAAACTACATTCATCGCTCTCACGTTCTTCTTCAGTTCTGAAAGTCGTATTTATACTGCCCCATCCCCCAGTCTCCATATTCACCAATAAACTACCTTGCTACCTGTCACACCTCCCCCTGCTACTTTAAATACATAACATGATTCTTTACTGGTCTAACCAATCCCTTCTCGCCTCAAAAAAAGAACTTCAATCTTTCTTTCACTAGTCCAATACATCAATAACAAATACCAGCTACTTGATTCAGCAAAAACTAAAGCCATGCTCCATGTAGCCAAACAGAATACTCAACATAATTCCCTCAGAACAACAAATCACGAATCACAAAGTACAGTTGTGTACACTTAACATAAATGCAGATGTTCGAGTGTATTCACTGCTGCAGTTATCACACTTGGGTTATCTGCCTGCAGGTAGCCCTCAGTCGGCCCGAATACCAGAGTCTTGTGATTTCTGCGTCGGATGCTGTCGCTTCTTCTTTGACGCCAAGGTATAAAACATCCAGCCGACGCATGTCAGCAGCCCCAAAATAGGAAGCAATTACATGGCGTGGAACACCTCCAGTAAAAAGTAAACACCATAGCCATAAGATATGACCAAAAGGAGGATAGGTAGAAAGCACAGAAGAGTCAGGGGGCTGGAGGGAGGGTAACCAGGACTGCAACAGTGAATACACTCGAACATCTACATTTATGGTAAGTGTACACAACTGTACTATGTTCTTCATGTTTCACTGCTGCAGTCATCACACTTGGGTTGATTCCCAAAGCTGCGGAAGAGTGGAGGCAGTCAAGAAATAGTAGGTCTGGCTAGCAGGCCTTGTAAGACTGCTGTGGCAAATCCAGCTCTGGATTTAGAAAAGACAGGTAAGTGGTAATGCTTGGTGAAGGTGTGTACAGAACGCCAGGTTGCAGCTTCCAGGATGTCCCTGGTAGGGACTCCCCTTAGAAATGATGTAGAGGTTGAGGTAGCCCTAGTGGAAAGAGTTCTGATCCCCTGCGAGGTAGGTTTTCCATGGTGCTTGTAGCAGAAATGGATGCAGTGTGCTATTCACTTGGAAATGGGTTGCTTTGAAATGGCCTTGCCCTCTGCCCCTGTAGCAAAACTGACTAGCAGCTGGTCAGATTTTCTGAAAGGCTTAGTCCTATCAAGGTAGAACCTGAGTTGTCTGTGCACATCCAAGGAGTGCAGGATCCTTTCCCCTTTATTCTGAGGATTAGGGAAAAAGGTTAGTAAATGGATGGATTGGTTTAGAGCCACACTGGATACCACCTTGGGCATAAAAGATGTGTTAGACCCGAGGGAAACCCTGTCAGCATGCAAAATAATGAAAGGTTCCACAGCCATTAGTGCCTGTAACTCAGACACTCTTCTTGCTGAAGTGATGGCTAGAAGTAAGGCTGTTTTCCAAGAGAGGAATTTTAACTGTGCTGAAGCAGCAGGCTCAAAAGTGAGAAGCATGGGCTTCTCTAGTATAAAATTAAGGTCCCAGGCAGGGGTGGGTGGTCTCCTTGGCGGTCTTAAATTGTTAGCTCCTCTCAGGTACTGTTTGACCAGAGGGCGAGAAAAGAGAGGTGGGCTCAGTATTATAATGAGCTGAGATGGCCAAGGCATGAATCTTAGTAGAAGAAAAGAATAGGCCTTTGTGGAGCAGCTCTGCTAAGTGATCTAGAATTTGAGGTAAGGTGGGCACGGCTGTGTCCTTTCCTTGAGACTGGCTCCAAGAACAGTATCTTTTCCATTTTTCTGAATAGGATTTCCTAGTACTAGGCCATCTGGCCTCAGGGATGACATCCAGCACCTGTTTGCTGAGGGTTGCTGGTGGAGTATTCAGGGAATAAGCCAGGCTGCAAGGTTCAGGGTTTGCAGATGAGGATGCAAAATCTGTCCCTCCTGCAGGGACAGCAGGGAGGGGGGGTCTGATGTTGGTGCCAGGGTGGCACTGCTGCCAGACTGCATAAGAGTGGGTACCACTGCTGGCGGGACCAGTCCAGGGCAATAAGGATTGTCCTTGGTTTGCCCTGTATGATCTTGAGTAGTACTTTTGATAGGAGGGGCAGAGGTGGAAAGGCATAAATTGAGAGGTTTTCCCATGTAAAGGATAGGGCATCCACTTTCCATGCTTGGCTGTGGGGATTTCTGGTGCAAAATTTGCTCAACTGATGGTTTGGGGGGGGGCAAAGAGGTTCACCTCTGGTGTCCCCCACCTGTGGGTTAGAAGTTTGAATAAGTTGGGTTCCAGTTTCCACTTGTGTGGGTCCAGTAGATTTCTGCTTAACTCGTATGCCAGTGAATTTTGTTTACCTGGCAGGAATTGGGCTTGCAGGTGCACTTGGTTGTTCAAGGCTGTGTTCCACAGGGCCATGGCTAACCTGCAGAGTGGGTAGGAAGGAGTTCACCCCTGCTTGTTTATGTACCACATAACTGTGGTGGTGTCTGTCTTTATCAAGAGCTGTCCTGGAAGGATAAGGTTTTTGAAGGCTGTCACAGCATTCTGTACAGCTAACATTTCTTTTTGATTGATATGTAGGTGAATTTGTCCTGGGCTCCATTTGCCTTGAATGCATTTGCCAGCCATGTGAGCCCCCCATGCATAGTCTGATGCATCTGTTGTCAGGGTTTGGGCGGCGAAGGGTTGAGTGAAAGGAAGTCCCTTGTTGTGGTTGCAAGCCTTTGCCCACCAAAGGAACTCTGCCCTTAGACAAGGAATGATAAGAATAATTCTTTCCAGGTCCTGAAAATGTTGGCACTAGAGACTTTTTAAGTACCATTGAAGTTTCCTCATATGCAGTCTTGCATATGGAATTAGAAGAATGCATGAGGCCATAAACCCTAGGGCTTGCAGTATTTTTCTTGCAGACAGCTGGGTTCTGGTGGCCATTAGTTTGAAGTAGTTTGTCAAATAAACCTGCTTTTCTGGAGTAAGGAATGCCATCTGGGAAGTTGCTCCCAGGAATACAATCTTTTGGGTGGGCACCAGATGTGATTTCTTTTCATTGATGGTGTACCCCAGAGAAGTTATAAGTCTCTCTACAAATGCCAGGTGCTGAAACAGCAATTCTTGACTGTCTGCTTGAATCAGGCAATCGTCCAAGTATGGATAAATTTGAATATTTCTCTGCCTGCAGTATGCAATGGCTGGAGCCAGGCACTTTGTGAATACCCTGGGTGCAGTAGATAAGCCAAAGGGAAGTGCAGAGAACTGACAGAGCATAGACCCTGCCCTGAAACGCAGATATTTCCTGCAAGATTCCCTTATGGGAATGTGCAGATAAACTTCCTTGGCTAGCATAGGAAACAGCTGTTGTAGTGGAAGCATTTTGAATTTTGGGACCACCAGGAAAGTGGTGAGAATGAACAGGTCCAGAATAGGGTGCCAATAGCCCTCTTTTCTAGGCACCAGGAACAGTCTGGAGTAGAAATCCTGTCCCCTTTGTTGTATTGGAACAGGTTGAATAGCCTGATACTGAGAAGAGAAAGTACTTGCTTTTGGGCCTCTGCCCACTGGTTTGGAGGAAGGTCTGGCAACCCGCTTGGGGTCGGCAGTGAGTGGAAGTAGAATCTGTATCCCTGGAATACAATGTTTAGGACCCATCAGTCCTGGGTAATGGACATCTAGTTTTTTGCATGCAGGACGAGTTTTCCTCCTAGGGGTGCAAGTACTAGGGCATGGCTGGGAAGTATGATAGACAAGTCATTGTGAATTTTTTCCATAAGGGGGTGGCTTACCTCTCCCTGTTTTTGAGGGGGGAGCACTCCATTGTTTTTGAGGGAGCACACATTGTTTTGAGGGGGGGGATCACTGTTTTGTTTTGAGGAGCAGGGCTTTGTTTTGAGGGGAGCACTCCATTGTTTTTTGAGGGGAGCTGCTTTTTGTTTTGCCTCCATTGTTTTGGAGGGAGCACTTTGAGGGGTTTGGGGAGCACTCCATTGTTTAGATCTCTGCGTACCCTGAGAATGTAGCCTTGGTGGTCTGCTGCCCCTGGGTTTGGGCTGAGAAGACCTGGTAGGGACTGGGAAGGACCAGTTTTTTGAAGGCCAATGCCTACTGAATCTAGGTGGCTGTAATTGTAAAAAATCTTTAACAGTTTGCAAAGATTTAGCTTTTTCCTCCATCTTTTTAAGAACCTTTTCTGATTTTGTGCCAAACAAACGTTCCTGGTTTAATGGAGCATCTAGTAATTTTACTTTGACGTGGTCTGGCAAGATGTGTTCCTTCAGCCAGGCATGCCTTCTCAGTATAGAACCAGTGACAGCAGCCCTGCAAGATGGTTCTAAGGCATCAAAACCACACTGCAAAGTATGTTTACTGATATGGTTTGCAGAGTGCAGTAACTCTTGTAAATCTTTATTTTCTGCAAAATCTGGAAGCAACAACATTTTTTGTTTAATAAGTTCCATAATATGCTGCTGGTACTTCAACATGTGAAACTGGCAATTTAAAACCCTGATGGCGAGAGTTGCAGAGGTATATACCTTCTTGCCCCATCTGTCCAAAGCCTTCGAATCCCTGTCCGAAGGGGTAGGATTTTTGGCTGTAGTAGCCTTAATACCTTTAAGTCCATGGGAAATGGACTCTGGATCCACAGTGAGATTCCTAAAAGAGAAATTTGTGAGAGTCGGGTACCCTGTAGTACCTGTCAGGCTTTCTAGGAGCTGGTGGTAAAGTATCAGGAGTAAGACTGGATTCCATGAAAACATGATCTACAATATCCAGGACAGGGGGTATAGCTAAAGGCCTGTGCTGAGGCAAGTCTAACAATTTTCTGAGTCTCTTTTTGGACTGTGGGTAGTCCTGGCATTCCAAGCGGAAATGCTCTCTTAAGGTATGCAAGGTTTCACCAAAAGAAAAGTCCTCTGGAGGGGAGGCAGAGGAAATGGTAGATAAGGATATGTCCTGGTAATCAGAGGGATCAGAGTCTTCAGACTCATAGTCTGTTGAATCAGAAGGGAAATCAATTCTTTGTCTTTTAGAAGGGGAAGGCTGGCTTCTGCTAATTAGAGTTATAAGGTCTTCAGCCATTCTAAACATTTGTTTCTGTAGCATGGGAGCTTGAGCATGCGCTTTGGTCGTCGGTTTTCTAGGCGTAGTGCGAACTCTGGGCCTGAGAAACTTGGTCGTTTTAGTCTGAAAAGAAGTAGTCGGTTTAACACAAACATGGATAGGTCGGAATACACCCTCAGAAGCTGGTTGCACAGTGGCTCCGAACCCATCCAAAGTAGAGACATCTGCAGGTTGCATAATCGAATATTGGACTCCAAATGAGTCTCAGCAGAGGCCTGCGAATCTGTAGAAGCGGGTATTAGGGGTAGCGAAGGCGCCTCACTGAGTACCGGCAGAGTAGTCACTAGCTTAACAGAAGGATCGTCGGCAGTTTTGGACCTATGCGGTCTGTCTCTGTCTTTATCCTTATGTTTTTTCAGAAGATCGGTAGTCGGATGGCTTACCAAAGCCATTTTGGAATACGGAGAACGAGAGCGAAAAAATTTAGCAACAAAGATAGCCCGACGATGAATTGTTTAGGCGATAAACAAGACACAAAATCGACAGCGAGGGACGTCATGGTCTGGGCCTAAACACGTGACGCAGTAAGAATGAAAATCTCTGTGAGGTATTTGCTTTTCACAGGCAAGACAATTAACTTTTTCTGACATCGGTTAGAGCAAGAAAAAAGAATCCCCAATGGGGTACTTAGCTTTAGAAGACTTCAGGTTTGAAACTCAAAAAACGAAAATTTCAGGTAGCGTCCGACTGGCACTTATAAACTGTTTCTGCTTCTGGCTCCAGCGCGGCAAGAAAAGCTGGTGTAATGGTGCCGGCTGCATGTTTTATACCTCTGATGACCTGACGTCATGGAATAAGCAACAGCATCCGACACAGAAATCCCAAGACTCTGGTATTTGCCTGACTGAGGGCTACCTACAGGCAGATAACCAAGTGCGATGACTGCAACAGTGAAACATGAAGAACATTAATACAATCTTTAAAGATACTCATTTAAATATTTGAAAATATGGCTGGAGACATATCTCTACTTCACTCACACCTAGACAACACAAGAAAAAAAAAAATCAACTCACTACTCTTCTGTGCATACAAAATTTCCCATTTTCTTTCAACAGCCTCCAGAGCAATAACAGGTAAATACATACTATTGATCCAATTTAAATATGTCCTACCCTGAATAACACTCACTTAAAAAAGAAACTCCACACATATTTCAAACAATTTTCAATAATACATGTAGATTCATCACACCATCCCAAAACACGAGTATCACTGTAAAGTCTTTGAAAAAGCAAAATAACCCTCAGAGAAAAAGAAATGTCCTACTACTGGGCTCACATCTATTCTAACTTCTCAACAACCAAACAGGAACACACTATCAGCTACACTACTATGATAAAACCCATTCTACAACTTCAAACCTCAAAATAATTTCCTACAAGCTCCTGAAACAAAACTTCACTGTACACACAACAGCTTCTCCATACTAAGTCCTAAAATTTGGGAAACTTCATCAAACCTAGCTCAAAGATGCTTTTTCATACCCATACTCGATTAAAAACATATCTCCATAACAGTGCTAAGTGTCACTACCACCTCTCTGCATCCATCACCTAATCTCTCCACCCTTCTACTCTTTCTCTAACATAAATTAACAACTTTCTGCGACACACTCCTCTCTCACCATCACTCTCAAGCATAACTCATCACCTCTTAACGGAATATGATACAATTTGCATCTTATTTCTTCAATCTCACTGCACCTCTATTGATTTTGTGTCTGTCTTTTTTTTTCTTAACACTAGTATCTTACTGTAGACATTATATAACTGCACTACAATTCTGTTCAGGGGCTGAGTCTGAAACCGGTCGTTTGTGATCAGTACTCTACTACTGTTTACAAATTCAAATAAATAAAAACAATCAGACCCTTCTCAATGTAGTACTGCTCAATGCCAAAAGTTTAAATAATAAAACATCAAATCCTCAGGGCTTCCCTGATCACTGAATAAATAACTGGAAACAACTGCAGAAACTTGATTCCAATGCAAGAACACCACTCCTTTACTGGGGTTGAAAGCCTATCACTTGTTCTATTCCCTTGGTGAGGGTGGTTGCATTTCCAATGGGAGAATGCCTGTATTCGCTCACACTGTCATCCCCTTACAACTAATCCAGCAGGGTAGTGATCTAGAACTCACACATATCCTGGTATCTACAAGCAAGTCCCCCTATCATATCTTTGCTAACTACAGATATCATTCCAAGTTTCCCACAAGACATCTACCTGAAGAAATCAGAGTCCCTCCCGGGCTCAAATCTACTTGCCCTTGTTCTTACAAATATATCTCCAACAACATGCTCTACACCTATTTTTTGCTTTTCACTGATCAAATCCCTGACCAATGCTCCACTCTTTTTTTATAGGAGGTTACTAGGCTATTGGTCCTGAGGCCCTTATAAGCCTAGCCAAGAGTTTAGCCCACGTTTAGACAAATCAGCACCCAATGCCCCTGTCGAGCAGGGTCAAGGGTGGAATCCCAGGGGTATACTTTCTGTTTCTCATCCATCATCTGGAAAAAATTCAGTCTTGAGGCGAAACCGCAACCACTGTAGCTTTATTAGAATAAACGCCAGTAATAACCATATAAAACGTTTTCGTCAGTAAAAATCCCTGAATTCATCAGATACACAAATAAAACTCAAGGGCTGTTTAAATACTAGTCACAAGGTACACAATCAAAAAAGCAATAAACAATTAGTATTTAAAGCACCAATTTCTGTTAAAAACATTTGCTTTGTTGACTCCTTTGGCTACAGTCTGTTGTTAAACAATATATAATATATCTGGCATAAAATTCCTGACTTACAACCTGTTGTTTGAAACCTAAAAAATATATATAATATATATAAAATGTATGTAATAATACTAAGCTAAAAAATACATGTATGTATATCTAATACACAAAATGCCATAGTTAGAGCTTTAAAGTTTATATACATTGTGACAATTTTGCTGCTCTTAACTTGAGCAGTGGCACAATAGATATATTGTCATCTAAACCTGGTGTTCTATTAGCTTCCAGTAGGATTTGCCAATAAGTCTCCAGTTACTCTAATTTAGTTTCCCAAGGGCCACCTCTAGTTTCCCTGGGCAGAATTTCTAAGATGAAAAACTCAAATTTGGCTTGATTGCACACCAGGGTGTGCCAGTACAAAGCATTTTTGGAATTTTGTTTCTGTATTTCGTACAAGTGTTCATATATTCTACGTCTCAAGTGTCTTTCTGTTTTCCCAACGTAGAACACATCACACATCTGGCACATAGCTAAATATATCAACCCCTGGGTGTTGCAATTAGAGTAAGTGGATACTGTTATCCACCTATTTCTAGCTGAAATGAATACTTTATCAGTGTGGGAAACATTCTTGCATTGTGTGCAGGCCCCACATTTATATGTGCCTCTACGTTGATTGGAAAATACATTGACACTTCGTCCTTGTTCCAATAAATTTTTAATGTTACTCCCCTTAAGAAAAACAGTTTTCACTGTTTTCCCTTTTAAGTTAGGGAGATCAGTGAAATCACAAAAACTTTCCCATTCTTTTTCCACTATGTTTTTGATTACTCCAGAATTGACACTGGAATCTGTAATGAAGGCTCTATTAAATCCCACTAGTGAATTTTCAACACTACTGTTGACCGTGGATAGATGTATGTTTCCTGTGCCCAGGATGGGTTTATATTTGTTATCCCTACCATCCCTTACTTCATTACTTATATTTGTAATAAATTCTTCTGGGTATCCTCTCTTGAAACATCAAGGTCAATTTTTGACATTCTAGATTGTAATCGTTGTCATCAGAGGTCATTCGGGACGCCCTAACAAATTGCCCCTTCACTATACCTTTCTTCTGGTATATGGGATGGGAACTAGTGTACTGAATGTAAGTATTGGAAAAAGTAGGTTTCCTATAAATAGTAGATTTGAAACCTATTCCATCTACTTTTAAGGACACGTCCAAATAATTGACCTGCTGTGTTGTAACCTGATGTGTGAAGGTCAAGAAATTGGTACTTTGGTTTTAGTGACTCATGAAATCCTGTAAATGTCCTAATGTACCTATCCAAAAAATGCAGACATATTCCAGGAATCTAGTGTATAGGCTCCAGTATTTACAGTATTCACTATTGAAAACATTTTTCTTTTCCCATACAGAAAGGACGATGTCTGCACAGGTGGGGGCAAAATTGGCTCCCATAGCAACTCCAGTTATTTGTTTGAAATATTCCCCAGAAAAATAAAAATACAAAAAATTATTATGTAACACGAGGTCAGCTAGTTCCACGATAAGAAATATGTCATTGGCACTAGCTCCAGGGTTGTTTCTAAGTGCTTCCTCCAGCCAGGCTAAGCCTGTTTCATGAGGTATAACAGAAAAAAGATCAACTACATCTATAGTAAGGAATTTCAAATCTGCAACATTTAAATCAGGAGTAATTTTACCCAAGAATTCCCATGAATCTTTGAACAGATACCCGTCTTTGCCCCATAGTTGTTTTTTGGGTTGTTTCTCATCCAGTTATCCAGGTTGTGTTTAAAAAGGGGGAAAGAGCTACTCTGCTTGATATGGACAGGGAGTCTATTCCATAGATGAGGGAGTCTCTGGGACACAAATCTGTCCCGCCAAGAAGTCTTGTTGATGTCAAAGACCAGGATGAGGCCTCACTTGTGGGTTACTCAAGTGAAGCTTGACTTATGGATATGCAGCAGTCCCATCAAGGTGGGGTCCATGATCGCTTTTGTATGCCAGACAGAGGTCACCTCTGAGAAGTCTGTATAAAACTAAGTAGAGGGTTAGGGCTTTTAGCCTATCTGTGTATGGTAGATGTTTGGGGCCCTGGATTCTCCTGGTTAAGAACCTCTGTGGTCTCTCCAGCTGCTGTATGTGCTTTGCGAGGTACATGTCAAAAGGCTCGTTGTACTCAATAATGGGCCTTATAAGGGAAGAATACAAGGATGTTATGACATCCTTGTCCCTGGATGAGATACCCTTACTTATGAGGTGGGCCATGTAGAAGGATTTCCATACCATGGAAGCAACATGGTGGTCAAAAGTCAGATTGCTATCAACCTGGGTGCCCAAATCTGTCATGGCTGATTAAGTGCTTAGGACGTTATTAATGTGATAATTTGTGGGGAAGCCACTAGCCCCAGACGGGATGATGATGTATTTTCTGGTATTTAGCTTGAGGCCATGTTTCTGGCACCAGTCATTTGTCTGAGTGGGACTCTCTTGAAGGATGTCCACATCACTAGGTGAATTGATGACAGCACCCAGCTTACAATCATCTGCAAACTTGGTCAGCCATAGCCCACTGGTTTTGGCACACACCTCAGCAAAGTATATCCCAAATAACAGTGGCCCCAGGACCGAACCCTGGAGTACGCTGCTTGTTACGGGTCTACTGCTTGAGGTGGCTTCCCCTATTTTGACTATGTGGGTTCTATCAGTGATCCAGTTTGCTACCCATCTGGTAACATATGGATTGATGCCTAGTTGAGAGAGTTTATCTATTATGCCTGAGTGGGGAATAGTGTCAAAGGCTTTGGTCAGGTCAAGGTAAGGCGGTATGCATCATATTCCACTCGTCCATGGCTTTGGTGACCGTCTTAAAGAAGTCGACCAAATTTAGCAGACATAACCTCCCCTTGACAAAGCCAAAAGTACAGTTGTGTACCTACCATAAATGTAGATGTTCGAGTGTATTCACTGTTGCAGTCATTACACTTGATTTATCCTGCTGGCAGCCTCTTCCCTGACGTCAGTGTGCCAGGGGTATAAAAGATGCAGCCGACGCCATTTTCTTCAGTTTTTCTTGCCCCAGATGTCAGGTGCCCCAAAAAGGGTAGGCTAAAAATACTGCTCATAAAAAAGCATGCACTAACAACATTACCTTCGTCTACAAGCATATACACCACATAGGTTGTATAGAATAGAGAAGTACAGACAAGTCCCAGCAATGAAAGGGGGATGGTGGGAGAGTAACCTGGACTGCAACAGTGAATACACTCGAACACCTACATTTATGGTAGGTACACAACTGTAGTATGTTCATCGTGTTTCACTGTTGCAGTCATTACACTTGGGTTGAATCCCAAAGCTGAGGTTGGGTGGATGGGTCAAAATAAAATTAGGAGTGGCTATGAGGCCCTGCAGAACTGCAGTGGCAAAGCCTGCTCTGGATTTAGAGTAAAGAGGTAAATGGTAGTGCTTTGTAAAAGTGTGCAAGTTGCAGCCTCCAAAATGTCCTTGGTTGGTATTCCTCTGAGGAAGGCTGCTGCTCTGGTTTAATGTGGCCTAATGCCCTTAGGCACTGATTTGCCATGTTGTGAATAGCAGAAACGAATGCAGTGGCCTATCCATTTAGAAATAGTCTGCTTTGAAATAGCTTTTCTTTGCGATCCTGCAGCATATGCCACTAAGAGTTGCTCAGTCTTTCTGAAAGCTTTAGTTTTGTCCAGGTAGAAGCATAGCTGACTGTGTATGTCCAAAGAATGCAGAAGTCTCTCCCCTTTATTCTGTGGGTTTGGATAAAAGGTAGGCAAATGAATGGTTTGGTAAAGAGCCACACCGGACACTACCTTAGGCATAAATGTTGGGTTTGTCCTTAGAGAAACCCTGTCCGGATGGAAAATAATACAAGGTTCCACAGCCATTAGTGCCTGTAACTCTGAGACTCTTCTTGCTGAAGTTACTGCTAGGAGCAGAGCTGTTTTCCATGATAAGTATTTTATCTCAGCTGTATTGGCTGCCTCAAAAGGAGGCAGCATGAGCTTTTCCAAGACAAAATTGAGGTCCCATGCAGGTAATGGAGCTCTCCTTGGAGGTCTTATGTTTTTGGCCCCTCTGAGGTACTGCCTTAGCAGTGGATGTGAAAAAATAGGTGGGTCCGTATTGTAATGAGCTGAAATGGCAGAGGCATGGATCTTAATTGATGAGAAGGATAGGCCATTGTCCAGCATCTCAGTTAGGTATTGTAAAATCTGAGGGATATTTGGTACAAACGTGTCCATTCCTTGTGCCTGGTTCCAAGCACAGAATCTCTTCCATTTTTCTGCATAAGATTTTCTGGTGCTGGGCCTCCTGGCCTCCAAAATAACACCCATACCTGCTTTAGAGAGAGGTGTGTTCTGAATAGTTACATTATCCGCCATGCAGCCAGATTTAGGGTTCTGAGTTGGCTGTGCAGGATCTCACTGTTTTGTTGGGTCAGCAAAGGAGGGATTTGAGGTAATGTCCAGGCTGGGCCTTGAGTCAAGCTCTTTAGGATTGGGTACCAGTGCTGGCGTGGCCAGTCTGGGGCAATCAGTATCATTTTTGGCTTCTCTTGTCTGACCTTTAGGAGTATCTTGGGAAGGAGAGGCAGTGGAGGAAAGGCATATACTGTAAGGGTTTTCCAGCTGAATGATAGGGCATCCACTTTCCATGCTTGTTTGTGATAAGTCCTTGTGCAGAATCTCTGTAGTTGGCAGTTGAAGGGGAGGCAAATAGATCTATGTCTGGGCATCCCCATTTCCTAGTCATCATGCTGAGGATTTGTGGATCTAGCTACAACTCGTGAGGATCCATGAGGTTTCTGCTTAGTTCGTCTGCCAGAGTATTTGTCTTTCCTGGCAGGTATTGTGCTTGCAGGTGTACTTGATAAGTCAATGCTGTGTTCCACAAAGTCATGGCTTGCCTGCAGAGAGGGTAGGGATGTGTGCCTCCTTGCTTGTTTGTGTACCACATGACTGTAGTATTGTCCGTCTTTATCAGCAGTTGTCCTAGATGAAGTAGATCCTTGAAGGCTGTCAGGGCATTCTGTACAGCTAGCATCTCTTTTTGATTGATATGAAGATGCATTTGGCTTGCGGGCCATGTGCCCTGAAAACATTTTCCTGCCATGTGGGCCCCCCAGGCATAATCTGATGCATCTGTTGTTAGTGTCTGCCTGGCTGTGGGTAAAGTGAATGGCTGTCCGTTGTTGTGGTGACAGGCCTGTGCCCACCATCGAAACTCCTGTTCCAGGTAGGGAATGAGGGTAATTAGTGTTTACAGACTGTGGCAATGTTGAGTCCAAACACTTTTTAGATACCACTGTAGTTTCCTCATATGCAGTCTTGCATATGGAATTAGCAGAATGCAGGATGCCATGAAGCCCAAAGCCTGCAGAATTGTTCTTGCAGATAACTGGGTCTTTGTTGCCATCATTTAGAAGTAAGTATTCAGTTGCCTTTGTTTGTCTGGCGTGAGATAAGCCATCTGGGCAGTTGTATTTAAGCTTACACCCAGGAATATTATCTCTTGAGAGGGTACCAGTTTTGATTTCTTTTCATTCACTGTGTACCCTAGGCAAATTAGTAATCTTTTTACAAACGCCAGATGCTTCAGTAGAATGTCCTTGTTCTCTGCTTGAATAAGGCAGTCGTCCAAGTAAGGATATATTTGTATTCCTCTTTGTCTGCAAAATGCAATTACTGGTGACAAGCATTTTGTGAAGACTCTGGGCGCAGTAGATAAGCCAAAGGGCAGTGCAGAGAATTGGTAGTGCTTTGTGCCAGCTATGAACCTGAGAATCTTCTGCAAGTTTGTCCGATTGGGACATGCAGGTATGCCTCTTTGAGGTCCAAAGTTACAAGCCAAGCCTTCTTGCCCAGCATGGGCAGAAGCTGCTGCAGAGTCAACATTTTGAATTTTGGAACGTCCAAAAAAGTGTTTAGAATAAACAGGTCCAGTATTGGTCTCCAGGCTTTGTCCTTTCTGGGTACCAGGAAAAGTCTTGAGTAAAATCCTTGTCCCTGCTCTTGCTGTGGTACTCGCTGAATAGCCCTCATGTCCATGAGGGATGAAACTTGCTTTTGTGCCTCTGCCCATTGATTGTGTGGCAGGCCTGGCATACCTTTTGTCTTTGGAAGGGTGTGAAAGTGGAACCTGTAGCCCTGAGACACTATATTCAAGACCCATTTGTCCTGGGTGATCATGTGCCAATTTTGTGAACAAAAGTGCTAGTTTTCCCCCTAAGGGTGCTGCCAAAAGATAAGTGCTTGGCATTGGCAGAGGAAAGTCACTGGGACTGTTTCCTATATGGCTGTGATTTGCCTTCTCTGCTTTTGGAGGTAGAAGCACCCCATTGTTTAGGCCTGTATGAGCCTTGGGGCTGGGATCTGCCTCTTTGTGGCCTGTCTGACACTGGAAAGGACCAATTCTTAGAAGGCCAGTTCCTGCTAAATTTGGGTGGCTGCACCTATAGGAAATCCTTAACTGTTTGCATAGATTTCGCTTTATTTTATCCTCCATTTTCTTAAACACCTCTTCTGCTTTAACACCAAACAAAGTATCATGCTGTAATGGAGCATCCAATAATTTTGCTTTAACATGATCACAGGTAAATCAAAACCACTTGTTCAGCTGCATGCAATAAATCCTGCATTTCCTTGTTATCAGAAAGTACAGTTTTGTACCTACCATAAATGTAGATGTTCGAGTGTTCACCCTGCTGCAGTCATCACACTTGGGTTATCCTGTCATCAGGCGGTCCCGCAGTCGGCCGGAATTCCAAAGTCTTGGTCCGGCATCGGTTGCTGTCGCCTCTTCCCTGACGTCAGTGCGCCAGGGGTATATATAATACAACCGATGCCATTTTCTTCAGTTTTTCTTGCACCAGATGTCATGTGCCCCCAAAAAGGTGGTCAGAAATTAGTACCAAAAGGAGTAATCACAGCACAAACACAAAATCCCTTCAGTTATAAGCAAATACATCAGTAAGGCATAGAAGAGATTTAGCCAGTAGATCAGAGGGGATGGAGGGGGGGTAACCTGGAGTGCAGCAGGGTGAACACTCGAACATCTACATTTATGGTAGGTACAAAACTGTACTATGTTCATCGTGTTACCCTGCTACAGTCATCACACTTGGGTTGAATTCCAAAGCTAAGGTAGGGGGGAGGTATCATAGAGAGTTAGTGGAGGCTATAAGGCCCTGCAGAACTGCAGTGGCGAAGCCCGCCCTGGACTTTGAATAAAGAGGTAAGTGATAGTGTTTTGTAAAGGTGTGTACTGAACTCCAAGTTGCAGCTTCTAAAATTTCCTTGGTTGGAACCCCCCTGAGAAAGGCTACAGAGGTAGCTGTTGCCCTGGTAGAGTGGGATGTAATGGTAGGAGGAACTGGTTTCCCATGATGGGTATAGCAGAAACGTATGCAGTGACCTATCCATTTAGAAATGGTTTGCTTGGATATAGCCTTCCCTTGAGAAGCTGTAGCATAGGATACAAAGAGCTGGTCATATTTTCTGAAAGCTTTAGTTTTGTCCAAATAGAAACGAAGCTGCCTGTGAATATCCAAGGAATGCAGGAGTCTCTCCCCTTTGTTCTGTGGATTGGGGAAGAAGGTGGGTAAGTGGATGGTTTGATTTAAAGCTACACTGGAAACCACCTTAGGCATAAAGGAAGGATTAGTTCGTAGAGAAACTCTGTCTTGATGAAAAATGAAGAAAGGTTCCACTGCCATTAGTGCCTGTAGCTCTGAGACTCTTCCAGCTGAAGTTATTGCTAGGAGCAGGGCAGTCTTCCATGATAGGAACTGCAGATCTGCAGAGAAAGCTGGTTCAAAGGGAGGTAGCGTTAGTTTTTCCAGAACAAAATTGAGGTCCCATGTTGGTGTAGGACCTCTCCTGGGTGGTCTAATGTTTTTTGCCCCTCTGAGGAACTGCCTTAGAAGAGGATGTGAAAATAAAGGTGGATCCGTATTGTAGTGAGCTGAAATAGCCAAAGCATGAATTTTAATTGAGGAAAAGGAAAGTCCTTTGTGCAACATCTCAGCTAAATACTGTAGAATGTGAGGCATGTGAGGCTGAAATGTGTCTTGGCCTTTAGCTTGGTTCCAGGCACAAAACCTTTTCCATTTGTCCGAATAAGCCTTCCTGGTGCTTGGCCTCCTGGCTTCCAGAATAACATCCAGAACTGCTTGTGAAAGAGGTGCTGTTTGGATGTTTAGATGATTTGCCATGCAGCCAGATTTAAAGTTTTGAGCTGGCTGTGAAGAATCTGATTGTTTTGTTGTGTGAGCAAATGGGGGATTTGAGGCAATATCCATGGTGGGCTGTGGGCCATATTTTTCAATAGCGGATACCAGTGCTGGCGTGGACAGTCTGGGGCTATGAGAATCAGTCGTGGTCTCTCCTTTTTGACTTTCAAAAGAACTTTTGTGAGGAGAGGCAATGGAGGGAAGGCATATACTGTCAGGTTTTTCCAACTGAAAGAGAGAGCGTCCACTTTCCAAGCTTGATGGTGAAATGTCCTTGTACAAAATTTTGTCAGTTGATAGTTTTGAGGACTGGCAAACAGGTCTATGTCTGGAAGGCCCCATTTTGAGTTATCATTGCAAATATTTGTGGATCTAGTTTCCACTCGTGGGGATCCTTGATGTTTCTGCTGAGGTCGTCTGCCAATGTGTTCTTCTGTCCTGGCAGGAATTGAGCTTGTAAATGGACTTGGTAGGCCAGAGCTGTGTTCCATAAGGTCATTGCTTGCCTGCATAGAGGGTAAGAATGTGTACCCCCTTGTTTGTTTATGTACCACATTACTGTGGTGTTGTCCGTCTTTATTGCAAGTTGTCCTGGATGTAATAGATCCTTGAAAGCTGTCAGAGCTTTCTGTACAGCTAGCATATTTTTATGATTTATGTGCAGATTTCTTTGATCTGCAGTCCATAGGCCTTGAATGAATTGACCCGCCATGTGTGCCCCTCAGGCGTAGTCTGAAGCATCTGTTGTGATAGTTTGCCTGGCTGGGGGCAAGGTTTTCACCCTTACCTGACCCTTGATGAGGTGACATGCCTGTGACCACCATAGAAATTCCTGCTGAAGGCAGGGAATGAGAGATATCATTGTGTCCAAGCTGTGGCTGTGTTGAGACCATATGCTTTTTAGGTACCACTGTAATTTCCTCATATGCAGTTTTGCAAATGGTATTATTAGTATACAAGATGCCATGAAGCCCAAAGCCTGCAGAATTTTTCTTGCAGTTAATTGGGTCTTTGTTGCCATTGTCTTGAAATATTGAGTCAGTTGTAGTTGCTTGTCTGGCGTAAGATAAGCCTTCTGGGCCATTGTATTTAAGCTGGCACCCAGGAATGTCATTTTTTGTGAGGGTACTAGTTTTGACTTCTTTTCGTTTACTGTGTACCCCAGGCAGTTTAGTAGATGCTTTACAAAGGCCAGATGATGTAAGAGAATGTCTTTACTTTCTGCTTGGATGAGGCAGTCGTCCAGGTATGGATATATTTGAATTCCTCTTTGTCTGCAGTATGCAATTACTGGTGCCAGGCATTTTGTGAAAACTCTGGGCAGTAGATAAGCCAAAGGGCAGTGCAGAGAATTGGTAATGGGTTGAACCTGCAATGAAACAGAGGTATCTTCTGCAACTTTGTCTGATAGGGACATGCAGGTATGCCTCCTTGAGGTCCAACGTTACTAGCCATGCTTCCTTGCCCAACATGGGAAGTAGCTGCTGTAGTGTTAGCATCTTGAATTTGGGTACTTGTAAGTAAGTCTTTAGAATTGAAAGGTCCAGAATTGGTCTCCAGGCATTGTCCTTTCTGGGCACTAGAAAGAGTCTTGAATAAAATCCTTGGCCTTGCTCTCGAGTAGGTACCAGTTGAATGGCTCTCATGTCCATGACAGCTGCAATTTGCTTTTGTGCCTCTGCCCATTGATTTTGTGGCAGGTTTGGAATTCCTCTTTTCATTGGCAAGGTGTGAAAGTGGAATCTGTATCCTCGTAAAATTATGTCTAGGACCCATTTGTCCTTTGTGACAATGTGCCAGTTGTCTGCAAAAAGTGCGAGTTTTCCCCCCAAGGGCGCGGCCAAGAGAGTATTGCTTGGCCAGATGAGGTGCAAGTCATTGAGTTTGCCTTCTGGTGGTTTGAGACCTGTCTTCTCCTCCCTTCTGTGTTGTAGAGCCCCATTGGTGAGGTTTATACTGGGCTTGTGGTTGTCCTCTGCCTCTTGGGCGTCTGTATTTACCCCTCTGTGGTCTGTCAGTGGCTGGAAAGGACCAATTTTTTGTTGGCCAGTTTCTGCTGAAGTGAGTGGGTTGTACTTGTAGGAAATCTTTGACTGCCTGCATAGATTTTGCCTTATCTTCCATTTTCTTTAAAACTTCTTCTGCTTTAACTCCAAAAAGAACATCTTGCTGTAAGGGAGCATCTAGTAGTTTTGCTTTAACATGATCAGGCATAGTTTGTTCCTTTAACCAAGCATGCCTACGTATAACAGACCCAGTGACAGCTGCTCTGCAGAAGGCCTCCAAAGAATCAAACCCACATTGTAAGGTATGTTTGCCCACCTGCTCAGTGGCGTGTAACAGATCCTGTACTTCTTTCAATTCAGATTGTTGAGGGAGAGAGGTTATTCTTTGCTTTAACTGAGAGATTAGAAATTGCTGATACTTAAGCATGTGAAATTGACAATTCAGTGCCCTCATAGCTAGTGTGGCTGAGGTGTAAACCTTTTTCCCCCACCTGTCTAGTGCTCTGGAATCCCTCTCAGAAGGTACTGGGTTTTTAGCCATACAAGCCTTAGCCCCCTTGGGACCCTGTGAGATAGTCTCTGGGTCAGCTACAGGGCTTTTGTAAAGAAATTTGTGGGAATCAGGCACTCTATAGTATCTGTCAGGCTTAGCTGGAGCAGGAGGTAGAGAGTCTGGGTTGAAACTGGATTCTAAATAGACATCATCCACAATGTCCAAAACTGGTGGGATGGCAAGTGGTCTGTGTTGGGGGAGTAAAAGAAACTCTCTGAGCCTTTTCTTTGAATCAGAGTAGTCCTGACCTTCCCAGTGAAAATGTTCCCTCATAGTGTGTAAAGTCTCCCCAAAGGAGTAGTCTTCAGGAGGAGAAGCTGAGGGAATAGAGTCCTCAGCATCAGAATCTTCATAAGGAGAGAAGGAGTAGTCTTGGTCCTCAGAGGAGTCTGAAGAAATGGACATATGCTCAGAGGATGCATAATCTTCCTCTTGTCTAGGCCTTTTGTCAGGAGGGGGCTGGGAACCCCTGATTAAAGAAATCAAATCTTCAGCCATTTTGAGCATCTGTTTCTTAGGCATGAGGCCTTGAACAGGAGACTGAAGTGCAGTCCTTTTAGATTTAGAAGGAGTCTTTCGACTTAGAAAATGTTTTAATGGTGAGAGTCGTCGGTCTGAAAACGCCTTCAGAAACCAATGGCGTTTCTGTAGTACCAACGTCTTTTGCAGCAAAGTCGTCGGAAGGGCCTGAAGTAAAAGGCTGCGTCGGCCTGGTACATTCCATCAAAATTTCCGTAGCGGTCTCGGGTTCCAGATCTGTGGTAGTCAGGGGCTGCGTCGGAGCCTCACTGAGGACCAGAGAACCGGAGACCGGATCGGCCGAGGGCTCGGAATCTGGCTTAGGCCTGGGTTGTCTGTCCTTATCCCTGCGTTTTTTCTGCACGCCGGTAGTCGGTTGCTCCGACGACATAGTGTAGTTAAATTTCCTACTGAAGTAGTGTCTTGCGAAATCAAAGCGTCTTTTAATAGTACGCTTATTAAACCTAGCACAAAACCGACAAGAAGTGATGTCGTGGTCTGGGCCTAGGCAAGGTACGCAATAAGAATGAAAATCCATATGAGGTATTTGCTTCCCACAAGAAATACAATTGTTAACTTTTTCTGACATGGGTCTGAGGCAAGAAAAGTTTCCCCAATGGGGTACTTAGCTTTATAGAAGACTTCGGTCTGAAATTCGAATTTGAAAATCTCAGGAGTCGGCCGACCGGCACTTGTGAACTGCTTCTGCTTCGGGCACCGCGCGGCAAGAAAGACTGAAGAAAATGGAGTTGGTTGCATTTTATATACCCCTGGCGCACTGACATCAGGGAAGAGGCGACAGCAACCGATGCCGGAACAAGACTTTGGAATTCCGGCCGACTGCGGGACCGCCTGACGACAGGATAACCCAAGTGTGATGACTGCAGCAGGGTAACACGATGAGCATCATTCAGAATCTGTCAACATTTTCTGTTTTAGCAGTGACATTAAGTATTGCTGATATTTAAGCATATGAAACTGACAATTTAAAGCCCTTACAGCCAAGGTAGCAGAAGTGTAAACTTTTTTCCCCCATCTGTCCAGTGCCCTAGAATCCCTATCAGAGGGGATAGGGTTTTTTGCAGTGGAAGCCTTGACCCCTTTGGGACCCTGAGATACAGTTTCTGGGTCAGCAGCAGGGGTTTTTATATAGAAATTTATGAGAGTCTGGAACCCTGTAGTATCTGTCTGGCTTAGCAGGTGCAGGGGGTAAAGAGTCAGGAGACAGGCCAGGCTCTGAAAATACATCATCTACAATGTCTAGAACAGGTAGAATAGCAAGAGGTCTATGCTGAGGTAGTAAAAGAAAGTCTCTGAGCCTTTTCTTAGATTCTAAGTAATCTTGGCTCTCCCAGTGAAAATGCTCCCTCATGGTATGCACGGTTTCCCCAAAAGAATAATCCTCAGGAGGAGAGGCTGAAGGAATAGATTCTTCAGCATCAGAATCCTCATAGGGAGGAAGAGAGCATCCTTGTTCAGAAGAGGAGTCAGAGGAAATGGAAACCTGATCAGAAAAGTCATATTCTGTCTCTTGCCTAGGCCTCTTATCAGGAGGGGGATGGGAACCCCTGATCAAAGTAATTAGGTCTTCGGCCATTTTAAGCATCTGTTTCTTAGGCATGGAAGTCTGTCCAGGAGAATGCTGTACTTGTTTCTTTGTCTTTAGAGCTGTTTTAGTCTTTGCCTTTGAAGCTGAGGTTGGCTTGACATATAACTGTGTAGGTCTGAAAACACCCTCAGAAGCCAGTGCCTGCTCAGCGGCTCCGGACCCATCTGAGGGAATAGTTTCCGAGTGTCCAATACCTTGAGTATCCAGCGGCCTTGTCGGCTCCATGTGGGATGTCGGAAGCGGCCAGTGGCTCTGAGGTAGCAGGCGTCAGGGGCTGCGAAAGCACCTCACTGAGAACCGGCGACTGGCCTAGCGGAGGCCTCGTCGTCGGTTTTGGACCTCGGATGCCTGTCCGTTTCCTTTTCCTTGCGCTTTTTATAAACTCCGGTCGTCGGCTGTTCCCACGGCATTATAGAAATTAAACCTTCTGCCAA
This sequence comes from Protopterus annectens, assembly GCF_019279795.1. Lineage (NCBI taxonomy): Eukaryota > Metazoa > Chordata > Ceratodontiformes > Protopteridae > Protopterus > Protopterus annectens. Next base: position 849,198,491 of record NC_056741.1, on the reverse strand, counting down.
AGTAATAAAAGGCAAAATCGTACCGATGCTTAATACTGCGTTGGTTAAATCTAGCACAAAACCGACAGCTAGCAACATTGTGGTGAGGGCCTAGGCAAGGAATACAGTAAGAATGAAAATCCTTATGAGGTATTTGCTTCCCACAAGAAATACAATTGTTAACTTTTTCTGATACCGGTCTGGAGCAAGAAAAAAGTTTCCCCAACGGGGTACTTAGCTTTAATGAAGACTTCGGATCTGAAATTCGATTTTGAAAATCTCAGGAGTCAGCCGACTGGCACTTGCGAACTGCTTTTGCTTCGGGCACCGCGCGGCAAGAAAGACTGAAGAAAATGGCATCGGCTGCATCTTTTATACCCCTGGCGCACTGACGTCAGGGAAGAGGCGACAGCAACCGACGCCGGACCAGGACTTTGGAATTCAGGCAGACTACGGGTAGCCTGCCAGCAGGATAACCCAAGTGTAATGACCGCAACAGTGAAACACGATGAACATCTGTGTGGGATCAACTGTTTGGATGTTGATAATGACCTTGTTAATGAGATCCATGATAATCCTTTCCATGGCCTTGCAGATTAGGCTAGTTAGGCTGATGGGTCTATAATTTCCCGGATTGGTGGATGCTCCACCTTTGTGTAAAGGGATTACAGTAGCCGTCCTCCACTCAGCTGGGATGAAGCTAGTACTCAGGCTTTAGTTGAATTGGGTGTCTAATGGTGCTGCAAGTTCCTGCTTGAGTTCACGCAGGATGCAGCCAAGGATGTTATCGGGTCCCATGGAGGCTGTATTTTCTGTCTTTGAGAGAGCAGTGATGACCTGTTCCCTAGATACAAGGGAAAGGGGGCAGGTACTGGGGATGTCCTGATTTACTGATGGGGGAGGGGTAAAGTTTTTGCTGAATCTGTCAGCCAGCAAGTTTGCGATAGCTACGGCATTTGTATATGTGGTGTCCATCCTCAACGAAATTCATCATATGTCACTTGTAGGACCATAAAAGTAAAGCAAAGTTCCAAATTCAACATAATGTGTTTTGCCATAGGACTCTTACCATCCTTTATTCATATATCACTTACATGTTTGGAAATGAGCTTTTTAATTGTCTATTCATTTTACCACATAAAAAGAATTACAGGAGCCACAAACCGCTAACTAAACAACATGTCTTGTTCTGCAATCTGCACAAACTCAACTATAGTATTAATTCTTCTATATTAGATGTATAAATTCATTCAAAGTTGAAATATATTTAGGCGAAGTACACATTCTGCAAGGACAAGTCCCTATTTTTTTCAGATCTCACTATCTCTACCAAATTAACTTTATAGCAAAGATGTTGCTTCAGATTATGGTTTCTTTTGAAGCTGAAGGAAGGTTTATCACCTGCAATGTTTATGACCTTTGAATCTGCTATTAATATCTTCCATTTCCTTCTGATGACTTCACAAACATATTTATTATCATTAGCATAAGTTAAAATTATTCTGTTCTGCTGTTCTGAATCAATAACGTTTGAGAACTCTACACATTGCGATCCTCTTGTAAAGAATGGTCTGCCTAATGTGTTCCTCATTTATTTCATCATGGACATCCCTTTCCTAATTTCAGATTGCTTATAGCCTCTTTCCTTAAATATGTCTTCCATAGTATCCAAAGGCACTATACACACACACACACACACACACACACACACACACACACACACACACACACACACAATACGGGTCCACATCTAAATCCTGAAAGCTCATAATCTTGAAATTCAAAATACTGAATTTCATAACATCGAAACAAACTACAGGATGCAAGCACTTACTATAGACCACCAGAAGTACATAGAGAAACAAATAAAAGACAAACCATATTAGTTTACTCCAACTACTAGCAAGGGGCCAAGCCCTCCTGCACACCCCATGTGGGGTGCTGTGCCCCCCACACCCCCCTGTTCTTGAATATATCAACTCCGAGATCTCACTTTACTACACTAAGGTGAGTTATATTGTAGTATAGACAATTAAAAGGGAACACGACTAAGGTTACAACAGGCAATCATGAAACATATAATGGTACATTTGCCATTTTCTTCTGTGGAGTGTGATCTTGGAGTTGATATATTTAAGTAGCAGGGGATGTGGGGGGCACAGCCGCCCACAGGGGGTGCTTGCCCCCCTACTTATAGTTGGAGAAGAGTAATATGTTTTGTTATGTAGTTGTACTGGAATATTGTAAATGTTGGTGTACTCTGTTTTTTCGATATTATGAAATTCAGAATTTTGAGTTTTCAGTATTTTCAGCTTTCAAGATTTTGGACTCAGTATTTTGAATTTCCAGATTATGAGCTTTCAAAATTTAGAAGTGGACCCACATATACATATGTGTATGCATGTGTGTGTATATATATATATATATATATATATATATATATATATATATATATATGTATGTGTGTGTGTGTGTGTGTGTTGAAAACTTCACTTGACACACACAGAAAACCAGATAAATAAATGCCAGTATATGACTGAAGTAAGAACTGCCAACACCTTGTATAACGCGTTTCGTCCACTTTAATAGTCATGAACTTCATCAGAAATATCATCTCCACATGATAAATCATTTAAATACTAAATAAAACATCACATGTGATCTAAAAGACCAATAAGATATGTAAAACACTTAATCCATTACATCAATCTGCAATATATAAAAGAAATATGCCACTTTTCTTTAAAAACTCTTACAGTGAAATATATTTGTAACTATTCATCTGTAATGTGTATATTATAACTATAACCTTTGTGCTTGTAAAAAGCACTTTATATTAACCATGTCATTCAAACCAGGAAGTTGATCTGCATTGAGTAAAATTTGCCACAAGGTTTCTTTATATTCCAAATTAACTTTGAAATTCCCAGAAAATAAATCATTGACTTTTTCTAACACTGAAAATGAAAACTTTTTGAAATTTAAACAAGTGGTAGCATGCTTCACTAACGCATTAGACGCGTCCTTTTTTCTTATAGCCAAAGTGAGTTCATAGATACGCCTATTAAGCGTTCTTACAGTTTTGCCTATATAAAAATGCTCACATGAACCACACAAAGCAAAATAAACCACATTTTTGGTCTTACAAGTGTAATGTCCTTTACTATAAAAGGTCTTATTCAAATGCTTGAAAAACACTGCATTACTACCTGAAATATACCTACATTGTTTACAAGATCCACAAGGGAATGTACCAAAATTAGAAATGCTTAGAACATCGGTGCACCCATAATTAACACTTTCTAAGATGGTCTTTATATTAACCGTCCTTTTGTAAGTGAAAAGTGGAACTTTACCAATGACAGTACACAAATCAGTGTTTCCCAACACCACCTTCCAATTGTTCCAAATGATCTTTCTAATAGTTACCATCTCATTAGAAATAGGAATTGGAAAGTCTAACCTAAAATTACTACAAGCACTGTCTATACTATTAATCACCACGTTTACATCCAAATGATGAGTCTGATGTAATATAGGACGTGCTTTGTTAGCCCTAAGGTCAATAACTTCTCTTAATATATTATTTAACCATATCTGGTCATAACCTCTTCCCTCAAAGAAATTCATCAATTTCGTTGTTTCATTTGAAAAGACTTCATCTTTACTAGTCAAACGACTCAGTCTAATTAACTGTCCTTTGACCACACCACGTTTCATGAACTTACGATGTAAACTGTCACGATGTAAATATTGACTGACAAATGTGGACTTTCTAAAGATACTACTCTCAAAAAATGTGTGTTCGTTATTTATACTTAGATGTAAATGTAAATCTAAAAAGTCTATGCTGTCTCCAAAATTGCCAATGGTAAATTTCAAAAAATTAGTAGAACTATTTAGATAATTCACAAATATGTGAAAAGAATCAACATCTCCCTGCCATAAAAACATCAAATCATCTATATATCTTCTATAAAATAGTATATTATTTGACAATGGATGTGATTCTAAGAATTTAATTTCCCACATAGCCATTACTAAATTGGCAAAACTCGGTGCAACTCTAGAACCCATTGCAATACCTGAAATTTGTTGAAAATAAATATTTTCAAATGTGAAAAAATTATTTTCTAATATTAAATCCATTAATACACATATAGTGTTAACCATGTTGTTATCCAAGTCTGTATAGTGACTTAAATATTCTCTTAAAAAGTCTACACCAACAGTTTGATTGATACTTGTGTACAAAGATGTTACATCTAGTGACGCAAAATTGAAGGACATGTCACTCTGATTTAACTGACCTAAACATTCCAATAAATGCCATGAGTCTCTCAAGTATGACTTTGTCACTTGTACTATCGGATTCAACAATTTGTCAAGCCAAATTGAAATGGATTCTGTCTTAGAAAAACTGGCCGACATTATTGGTCTAAAAGGTAACTCCTTATTATATTTATGTAATTTAGGAATACCAAATAGTGTGGCCAGCTTTGGATGTTCAATCAGTAAAAAATCATATACAGAATAATAAATGTTACCCTGACTAAATAAATCAAACAAACAAATATCCACCCTGTGAAAACTCCTAATAATGTATTCTTTAGTGACAACCTTGTAACTATTATGGTCACTTAACAGAGAATTCATAGCTACACTATAGTCTGCTGACTTCATTATAACAATGGTACCCCCCCTTTGTCCGCTTTCATAACACGCCAATCTTTACTGTTGGCTATCATATCTAAAGCAGAAATCTCAGAAGGTGATAAATTAGGCTTCATATTGTTGCTTTGCCTAATTCTTCTAAATTCTTGTTCACATAATCTACCAAAGACCATCAAAGTTGAATTCAATAAAGGATTGTATGTACTTTTTTTCTTACATTCAAAGTCCATAGATTCAATTTTAGTAACACCATCAAAAATATACTTTAAATTCAACTTTCTGAGGTACAACTTAAAGTCAACTATTAATCTGGGAATATTAACATTATTTGAAGGAATGAAAGAAAAACCTTTTTTGAGCACATATATTATTTCACTGGACAAAACTTAGTTAAACTACAAACGTTAATATTGTAATCTAGTTATTTTTGCGAGTTTTGCCCTTCCCTTTGCTCCTTGTTTGAACTTTCCCGGACCACCTTGGGGTTTTCTTGTTCCCCATTTTGTCCATTAGAAAAGGACCAGGCTTATTAACAGTAGAAACTGCCTGTGCATAAGATGTACTAGCTTGAGTACTACTAAGTGGTAAAATTCCACTTTTGCTGTTGTCGTTTACTGTCTGCTGAAAAACTTGTGGCCCAATGTCCTTATTTGAACAATTGTCATTATTATTTAAAGTTTCTACATCTGTAGATAAAATGTCAACATTCGAAGCACCTCTCTTATTTTTTAATGAGTACGCTGTTTTAGAACTATAAGCGGCTAGGTCCCTCTAACCTTTTTTGCTTCCTTTGAACAATGGAAGCTCTATGCCTTTCTAGTTTTGCATTTATCCCAAAATAGAGAGGTGCCAATTCATTGAAAGCCTGCAATGTTCTAACTTTGGTATCCAGGCTTTCAGTTTGATCTTTCCATGACTCAAGTTCAAATGTGTAGTGTTTAATAAGTGCGTTCATAAATGCTAAACCAGAATTGTTAAAAAGTTCCACCAACTGTGTGTACAAGCTATCACCCTGCACCACACAGTTGAGAAACTTAATGGTTCTCAAACCAAAGGGCACACATTTTAAGCGAATGTTCTCCAAATAAAACACTTCCATCTGTAAAGAGACACTTTTAGTACAAAGCTTCTCTAACAAAAAAGGTCTTTTTTACACACTGAAAACTCATCTGGACTAGACGGGTTAGCGTTGTCACTTACTTGATTTGTGTTATTGACGTTGGAGGAATGATGAAACGGATTGCTAGTTGCTTTAAATACTTGCTCGAAAACCTTGTCCGTACACGCCAAAACATCTTTACGCTTATCAGTTGAATAAACATTCCGTCTAGTCTCAGTGGGTGAAACCAAACCTCCTTGACTAGTATGGATTGAACTAGAAACAGAGACGGCATTTCCGTTGGTTATGCTGTCATCTCGCTTGCTTCCTGGATAGTTTGGTTGTACATTCAAACTGTCAGCTGTACAACCTTTATCCATCTGCCAGGCAATAGCCTCACGAACCGCTTAATTGATGGTAGAAGTAATAAACTATATATATATTATACACACGGGTCCCCTTCAGTAGATCGAATGTTTATAAGTTTGAACCACATATGGCCAAGACCATATCTTCGAACTTGTAAAGGTCTGATCTGACTGAATGGAGATCTCTGTACAGAGCGGAAAGGCAAGATGTTCCATTTCCCCAATGTAGTGCGATCTCGGAGTTGGCATATTTAAGTAAGGGGGTGGAGGGGTGCAGGGGGGCCTGCTATAGATGTTTAATTTTGTGTTTTTTGGTTTTATGTGGTGTTACGTCAGTGTTTGAACTTTTACGAGTTCGAACTGTTCAAACTCTCAAAGTAATCACTCTATTCTCTTTCTAAAGCCCTGCACTTGCTCAGCTCTTATAAGGAAACACTAACTAACTAAAGCACTACACCCTCCTTAACTTCTCATAAGTATTAGACTCCCGATTGGTCCTTCCTGATCAAGTGAAAAATCAGTTCCCTTCCCTAATCTGATCAGTAAAAAAAAAAACAGTTCCCTATACTAATCTAGTAGTCCAAGGTTCAGTTTCAAGGTTACTCTCCAGTCCAGCTGGTGAATCTGGGAATACTGAGGCAATGTTACAATTGCCTTATGTACACAGACAACCCCCTCCTCCTTCCAACAAACTCTTAATACATGTGAGAGATGCAGTTACACAGCCAAACTGCAGGCAGAGCTCTCTCAACCCAAGACTGGCACAGTCAGTCAGGAGGAAAAGGTAACCACCCACACCACAAATCCAGTCTCACACAGACCTATTGTATCTGCATACCCAACACATAAACACACAAAAACATACTCGGAGGCTCTAAATAAAAATATGCCTAAACAGCAAAGACCTCCTAAGCAGATATCCAAGCAACAACCACCCCTCAACAATACCCACAAATCACATATCTCACAAAATCAGTGTGCCTCATAGTCACAGCCCATAAGGCCAAACAACACACCAAATACACTTGTTATAGGGGACTCTATTATCCGGCACACTGACGTCCCACTCACCCGACTGAGCAAGGAGAAGGTCACTGTAAGCTGCCTGTCGGGTGCCAGGATCTGCCACATAACGCAAGCACTCAGGTCACTCCAAAGCAAGTGCAAGTATGACTCCGTCATTGTCCATGCTGGTGTGAATGACCTGAGACGTACCTCCCTGGACTACATGAAGAGAGACATAGAGGAGCTCTCTGACCATGTAGCCCAGGCTGGTATGTCCCTGACCTTGAGTAGCATCTTGCCCTCACCAAGAATGATGCCACAGTATAAAGACAAAATGATCAGTTTCAACAACTGGCTAAAGTATTGGTGTCATTCAAAGGGGATCCAGTGTCTGTCAGCCTGGAATGACATGCTCGACAAGCCACGTTGCTTCGCTAGGGACGGCTTGCACCTGTCACCCTTAGGCTTTCGTATACTGGCCAAGGCTCTTGCCACCCCCATAGTGCCTTTTTTTAGGCAAGGCTCAAAGGACAAACCCACTTCCATAGACAACCCAAAGATAAAAAAACTAAAGGTAATGCTACTCAATGCCAGAACTCTAAATCTCAAGATGCACGCACTCGAGACTCTCAGTATGGAGAAAATTGATGTCTGTGCAGTAACAGAAACCCGGTTCAAGGCTCCTGAGAGCACCCCAGCACTACCAGGTTATAACTCATACCATGCGTTTCGGCCCCAAAACTCAGAAAGAAGCACAAAAGGAGGGGGAGTATCTATATTCATCAAAGATACCTACACCTCCAGGTTAGTAGCACTGCACGAAGCATCGGAAACCATCCATGTGCAACTAACAGCGGGCAAAATTGCCTTTCAGTTTGTAGCCTGCTACAGAACACCCTCCCTATTACAGGAACCCCACTTGGCATTCCTGAGAACACTGGAGAATATGAAGGTCTCTCCAAACACTATGTTATCGGGTGACTTCAACTACCCAAACATTGACTGGGAAAACTACTCAAGCCCAAACACCCTCGCCCAACGGTTCCTTGAATTTATAAACTCTTAACGAAATGGAACAACTGGTCACCACTCCTACAAGAGGGAACAACATATTGGACCAGGTCATCACCAACATGGGGACTCTATGTTCCACACCACAGGTAACCCCCTCATTGGTAAGATCAGACCATAAACAAATTTCCCTGGACATCCATATCCCGTCCCCACCCCCAGCCAAGGAAATCACTGTAAAGAATTTCTCCAAAGCCAACTTTGCACTTCTCAAGACTGAGGTGGAATCCTTCAAAGCCCCTGGGCCAGAGGATAATACAGCCCAATCCGCAGAATCCTTTACAAATGCATTCTATGAGCACCTGCAGGAATGCATGGATCGTGCTATCCCAAATAAAACCAAGACTCACTCCTACAAAAACAGGAGACCGGTCTGGTGGACCCCAGCCATAAATAAGCTATACAACAGAAGGAGGAAGCTATACATGACAGAGCAAAATCCCAAAAAGGGAAGGCATCTCTGATCAGTATTAGCAAGAAATTTCGATCCCTCATAAAATCATCAAAGGCCAGTTTCGAAAGAAAAATTGCCCTAGACACTAAAGATAATCACAAGGCCTTCTTTAGTTATGTCAGAAACATGGGCGAAAACTCCCAGATATGCTCTGAATTGTTGCATAACGGTACAAAAAATACCAAACCTACAGACATAGCCAACATCCTAGCAGACAGATTCAGCGCAACCTTCTCCCCCCCTTCCCCCCCAAAGGAGCAAACGCCTATCCCAACTGAATGTAACCTCCCTGACATCACAGATTTACAGGTGAAAGCTGCCCTCTCCAAAGCAAAAAACACAGCATCTATGGGACCGGACGGTGTCCCAGGCTGTGTCTTACACGAGCTCCAAGAAGAACTGAACCCTCACATTAAGTCACTGTTCAAACTTAGCCTTGCTACAGGATATGTACCCAAAGAATGGCGTACAGCTACAGTGGTCCCACTCCACAAAGGTGGTGCCACAACGGACCCCGGAAACTATCGCCCCATAAGCCTGACTAGTCTGATCTGTAAAGCTATGGAACGTATTATCATGGAACTCATAAACAAAGACATTGGGAGCCTCCAGACACTGGACCCTACCCAATTCGGCTTTGTTAAGGGCAGATCTTGCCTCTTGAACCTAGTTGATTTCTTTGAAACAGTTACCAAAGCCATAGATGAGGGCAAGGTAGTCCACATAGCCTACCTGGACCTTGCAAAAGCCTTCGACACAATACCCCACTCGGGCATCATAAATAAGCTTACCAGCTTAAATATCAACCCCTATATCACAAGATGGGTTGCAAACTGGCTCAGAGATAGAACCCACATGGTCAGAATCGCAGGTGCCATGTCCGAATCCAAACCAGTTACAAGTGGCGTCCCACAGGGCTCAGTTCTGGGACCTCTCTTGTTCGGTATATACTTCTCTGAGGTTCAGGCTAACACGGGGGAATTATGGCTGACAAAGTTCGCAGATGACTGCAAACTGGGGCCATAATCGAATCTCCAGCTGACACAAGCATCCTCCAAAAGGGTCTCACAGAGACGGATGCTTGGTGCCAGAACCACGGCCTCAAGCTAAATGCTAAAAAGTGCATAATCATCCCCTTTGGGAAAAACAAGGTGCCCACAAATTACCACATAGGTGGTAATCCATTAAGTACGGAAGAAGTAATTAGAGATTTGGGGACCAATGTAGATAGTAATCTCTCCTTTGATAATCACGTTGCCAAAGTGGTTAGAAAGACCTTCTATATAGCCCATCTTATCACGAAAGGGTTCGCATCTAGATCAAGAGAGGTCATTGTGCCCCTCTACTCATCACTCATCAGGCCCATAATTGAATACAATGCCCCTTTTGGGATATACCTTACCCGACACCTGCAGCAACTGAAGAGACCCCAAAAGTACCTCACCAAGAGGATCATGGGCTACAAACAGATGTCCTATGCAGCTCGACTAAAGAAACTCCAGCTCTACTCAGTTGCTTACCGCCTACTCAGAGGCAATCTATGCCTAATGTACAAAGCCATGTCAAACCAAGAATTAATGGATATGCTCCACCTCAAAAAACCCAAGTCCCTTAGAGCTGCACGCTCCAGGGACCTAAACCTCAGCACAAAAATAAAAAGGGCATGCTGGAGGGACAGATTCATTTCCCAGAGGCTCCCCTCACTCTGGAATAGAATCCCAATTCATGTTAGACATAGCCCCTCGCTGACCCTCTTCAAGCGAAATTTGGACGCGTGGATGGGAAATCGCAAATTCACCCCTGGGATCTCTCCTGTGTCCCTGCTAGACAGAAGCACAGTAAACTAATCTTAAAAGGGTACCTTCTGTGACCTACTTTACAGAGGCACAGTAGGCTAATCTAATAGGGAGCCGGAAGCCAAATACACTCTGGCTAGGCTTAGAAATGCCCTAGGGCAGATAGCCTAGTATCTACCTATGAACATATGGTCTCGGCCATATCTGGTTCGAACTAGTAAAAATTCGATCTACTGAAGTAGATCCATATACACACACACACACAGACACACATACATACATAAATGGGCTCCCTACATTAGACCGAAAGCTCGGAAGATCGGCAATCACATCACTGATGCCAAAAGGCCGACGGAGCAGATAACCGGCAACTCGTAATCCCGACAGCGAAAACACAGACATGGGAAACTTGTGAGCGCGACTCGGTAAGTGTGCTATAGTGAGGGATTTAGGGTTAGGGTGCGTGTAAAGTGTGTGCGCGATAGGGATTTAGGGTTAGGGTGAGTGTAAGGTGTGTGTGATAGTGAGGGATTTAGGGTTAGGGTGCGTGTAAAGTGTGTGCACGATAGTTAGGGATTTAAGGTGCGGGTAAGGTGTGTGTGCGATAGTGAGGGATTTAGGGTTAGGGTGCGGGTAAGGTAAGTGTGCGATAGTGATGGATTTAGGGTTAAGGTGCATGTAAGGTAAGTGTGCGATAGTGAGGGACTTAGGGTTAGGGTGTGGGTAAGATAAGTGTGTGATAGTGACGGACCTTAGGGTTAGGGTTTGGGTTAAGGTTAGTGCATACATAGTTGTGTGTAAGGTGTAGTGTAGGTTTTTAGGTTGTTGGTGTGCTTGTGTTGTGTGTGTGTTGTGTGGAACAGCAAACTTTTTGTTTTGTTAACTGTTGGGATTGTGGTTTGTCGGGTATGTGAACTTTCGTGCTTTTGCGGTTTCGTTCTTGTGGTGTCGGTGTTGTGTACTGTCGGTTTACTGTAGTAGACCCATATATATATATATATATATATATATATATATATACACATATACACCCACACACACACAAATGTATTTATCCACATGAAGACAGAGAGAGAGATATGTACAACTGATTTCTACTGCCAGCTAAATTCCTACATAAAGGCATCTATGCCCATCTGCCACAACTACAACACCAAACTTAGACACAAGCTCCTACAGCAAAATCCCAGTATCAAAAACTGTACAATAAAAGGTAAAGAAAATGCTGGCCCTAAGAAAAAAATTCAAATCACCCCCACCTTAGAAGTAAACTCAAAAAGGTAAGCAAAAAACTTGAGGTAAGATCAAGATTTGAAAATCCAGGTATGAATTAAATACTGCCACCTCATATAAAGATAACTGCAAAGCCTTTTTTTAACTGTGCAAAAATCTTATAATTATTACACAGCACTGCACCAATTTAATCTCCAGTGAAACCACATACTTTGACACAGAAGACAAACTTCTCCCACCAGTCCCCTCACTGGTCTTCCTCTCATTCTATCCAGTTTGTACCATCATCTATAACTACCCCAGAACAAGTCTTACAAGCCCTCTCCAAAACCAAAGACAATAGCTCATTGGGTCCAGACAACATATCAGACTTACACAACCAGGCTGCATCCTTATTGATATTAAACAATGCTTCACTGATTCCCTCTTAAAACTATTCAGTATTAGCCTCTCACCACCTGGGTACGAGTCCTAGGCATGGAGGACAGGTACTGGGGAAACCCTCCAGAAGGACAGCTCCATCACTAAACAAGGCAACTACAGACCGACTAGCCTTACCAATATAATTTGCAAAGTAATGGATGCATAATTACTTAGCTAATACACAATGATACTGACACCTTACAAGCCCTTGACCATATCCAATATGCTTTTTTTAAATCAAAGGTCCTTAGATTCATAGGTGTGTATTAGGCTAATGACCACAAGAGCCTTTTTAAGCCTAATCATGCATCCCAAAACCTCTGACAAGTTCTGGTACCTTTGATAAGTGTAAGAAGGGACTTGTGAGATAAAACATTTACAAGCAAGAACCTGGGAAATGAACTATAAACAGGCTCCCTGTGTCCATTAGAAACATAGGTGCCAAACCAGGGATTAATTTTCAGTTTCCCAACGAATTGTCCAAGTTACACTTGAACTGGGTTAATGTTGTTAGTGCATATGCTCCACAAGTTGGGTGTGCAATGGATGAGAAAGAAAAATTTTGGAGTGAGTTGGATGAAGTGGTTGTGAGTGTACCCAAGGGTGAGAGACTAGTGATTGGAGCGGACTTCAATGGGCATGTTGGTGAAGTGAACAGAGGGGATGAGGAAGTGATGGGTAGGTATGGTGTTAAGGAGAGGAACGCAGAAGGTCAAATGATTGTGGATTTTGCAAAAAGGATGGACATGGCTGTGGTGAATACGTATTTTAAGAAGAGGGAGGAGCATAGGGTGACGTACAAGAGTGGAGGAAGATGCACACAGGTGGATTATATCCTATGTAGGAGGGCCAGTCTGAAGGGGATTGGAGACTGTAAAGTGGTGACTGTGGAAAGTGTAGTTAAACAGCATAGAATGGTGGTTTGTAGGATGATGTTGGTGATCAAGAAGCGGAGGAAAAGTGTGAAAGCAGTGCCAAGGATTAAATGGTGGAAGTTAAAGGGTGATTGTGAGGTGGAGTTCAGTGAAGAGTTAAGACAGGCATTGGGAGGCAATGAAGAGCTACCGAATAGCTGGGTAACTACAGCAGAGCTAGTAAGGGAGACTGCTAGGAAGGTGCTTGGTGTGACATCTGGACATAGGAAGGAGGACAAGGAGACATGGTGGTGGAATGAGGTAAGTACAGAAGAGTATACAGAGGAAGAGCCTGGCAAAGAAGAAGTGGGATTGTCAAAGAGATGAAGAAAGTAGACATGAGTATAAGAAGATGAGGCGCATGGCAAAGAGAGAGGTGGCGAAGGCTAAGGATAAAGCATATAGAGAGTTGTATGAGAAATTGGACACTAAAGAGGGAGAAAAGGACCTGTACCAATTGGCTAGACAGAGGGACAGAGCTGGGAAAGATGTGCAGCAGGTAAGGGTGATATAGGACAGTGAGAGAAACGTACTCACAAGTGAGGAGAGTGTGTTGAGTAGATGGAAAGAGTACTTTGAAGGGCTGATGAATGAAGAGAATGAGAGAAACAGAGAAGGTTGGTTGATGTGGGGATAGTGAATCAGGAAGTGAAGCATATTAGCAAGGAGGAAGTAAGGACAGCTATGAAGAGGATGAAGAATGGAAAGGCTGTTGGCCCAGATGACATACCAGTGGAAGCATGGAGGTGCTTAGGAGAAATGGCAGTGGAATTTGTAACCAGATTGTTTAATGAAATTTTGGAAAGTCAGAGGATGCCTGAGGAGTGGACAAAAAGTGTTTTTGTACCTATCTTTAAGAATAAGGGTGTTGTGCAGAGCTGCAGTAACTACAGAGGGATAAAATTGATCAGTCACAGCTTCAAGTTATGGGAAAGAGTAGTGGAAGCTAGGTTAAGAAGGGAGGTGATGATTAGTGATCAGCAGTATGGTTTCATGCCAGGAAAGAGCACTACAGATGCAATATTTGCTCTGAGAGTGTTGTTGGAGAAATACAGAGAAGGTCAGAAGGAGTTGCATTGTGTCTTTGTGGACTTAGAGAAAGCATATGACAGGGTGCCTAGAGAGGAGTTGTGGTATTGTATGAGGAAGTTGGGAGTGGCAGAGAAGTATGTAAGAGTGGTACAGGATATGTACAAGGGTAGTGTGACATTGGTGAGGACTGCGGTGGGAGTGACAGATACGTTTAAGGTGGAGGTGGGATTACATTAAGGATCAGCTCTAAGCCCTTTCTTATTTGCAGTGGCGATGGACAGGTTGACAGATGAGATTAGACAGGAGGCCCTGTGGGCTATGATGTTTGCAGATGACATTGTGATATGTAGTGAGAGTAGGGACCAGGTTGAGGAGACCCTGGAGAGGTGGAGATATGCTTTAGAGAGGAGAGGAATGAAGGTCAGCAGGGCTAAAACAGAATACATGTGTGTAAATGAGAGGGAGGGTAGAGGAATGGTGAGGAGGCAGGGAGTAGAGTTGGTAAAGGTGGATGAGTTTAAGTACTTGGGATCAACAGTTCAGAGTAATTGTGAGTGTGGAAGAGAGTACAGGCAGGATGGAATGGGTGAAAAAGAGTGTCAGGAGTGATTTGTGACAGACGGGTACCAGTAAGAGTGAAAGGGAAGGTCTACAAGAGGGTAGTGAGACCAGCTATGTTATATGGGTTGGAGACGGTAGTACTGACAAAAAGGCAGGAGTCAGAGCTGGATGTGGCAGAGTTAAAGATGTTAAGATTTGCACTGGGTGTGATTAGGATGGACAGGATTAGGAATCAGTATGTTAGAGGGTCAGCTCAGGTTGGACAGTTTGGAGACAAAGCAAGAGAGGCGAGATTGCGTTGGTTTGGACATGTGCTGAGGAGGGATGCTGGGTATATTGGGAAAAGGATGCTAAGGATGGAGCTGCCAGGTAAGAGGAAAAGAAGAAGGCCTAAGATAAGGTTTATGGATGTGGTGAGAGAGGACATGCAGGCGGTTGGTGTGAAACAGCATGATGCAGAGGACAGGAAGAAAATAGAAGTTATGTACTTACCATAACGTTCCATGTGGAGTGTTCATCTCGCCTTTGTTCTTACACATGGGTTCGGAGCCGATCCTCGGCTCCGTGCCGGCCTCTTGCAAGCTCTGCATCGAGAAGAAGCTCGAGACAATCTAATACCCACAATCCCCCTCTGCCTTTACCTCAGATCTAGTTTGCAAGCAAACCAATCTATATAACAGCACATTCATGCCCTACATCTATACACACATAAACAGACACATATAAGTATATGTGTATACCAACTATGTACAGAGAATAATGACAGTAGCAAAAATGCTTCTGGCCAGGCATCAAAGAACGTTCTTCCTAAGGGTGGGAGGTGGGACTGTAAGAACAAAGCGAGATGAACACTCCACATGGAACGTTATGGTAAGTACATAACTTCTATATGTGATAGTGTTCAATCTCGCCGTTTGTTCTTACACATGGGTAGCGTCCCTAGCTCCTAAATCCTGAGGAACTCACGGGAGGACGTTCTTGAGCACAGTGGAACCAAAGGTTGCCCTGTCCCTAGAAACCTTATCTACTTTATAATGAGAAATAAATGTATGTGGCTTAGACCAGGTAGCAGCCGCTGAAATAGCATCCAGAGGTAGGCGAGCTGCATGAGCCAAAGACGTAGATACTGATCTTGTGGAATGTCCCTTGGGTTTGTTTAGAAGGGTTGATTTGCAGAATCGTATACATAGATTATACAATCCGTTAACCACTTTGAAAGAGTTCTTTGGTAACTGCAAGTCCTTTCCTGCTATCAGCAAAAGCCACAAAGAGTTGATCTGTTTTCCTGTGATCTTTTGTTCTATCCAAATAAAACCTTAGCTGTCTGTGAACATCCAATTTGTGTAACATATACTCCATTTTGTTGGAGTGGTTTTGAAGAAAGTGGGTAATTCAATGGACTGATTAATGTTGTTAATAGAACACACTTTAGGGAGGAAGGATGAATTAGTTCAAGAGAAACTCTGTCAGAGTGAAAGATCAGATAAGGGTGCTTGATGGAGAGAGCCTGAAGTTCAGACACTGCCTAGCAGAAGTAATGGCTACCAGAAAGAGAGTTTTCCAGGACAAAAATTTTAATGGGCAAGAAGAGGCAGGTTCAAAGGGGGGCAACATTAATTTAGATAGCAACAAGTTTAGACTCCAAGGTGACGTAGGAGATCTGACCGGAGGTCTAATATGAAAAACTCCTTTTAAAAAGGCTTTACAAAGTCTGTGAGCCATGATAGGAGCTCCACATTCTTCCACATGGAAATTCGAAATGGCAGCCAATTGAACTCTTAGAGTAGCAGGAGAAGCACCCTGATGAAATAAGTCTGTTAAGAACTCTAAAATCTTATTCAAAGGAGCTGTAAAGGGATCAACGTGGTGTGTATTTGCCCAGAATACAAACCGTTTCCATTTGCTAGTATATGTTATAGTAGTGGAAGCCTTATGCGAAGCCACTAATATATTCTGGACTGCTGGTGACAAGAGATCAGACCTGGCTAAGTTGGGAATTGGAGCAGCCAAGCTTCTAGATGGAGTGACAGAAGCGGGATGGGGAACCCCTGACGAGTGAGTCAACAGATCCGGCTCTGGGTCCAGAATCCAGGGTCCCCGAATGCAGTGAATTTTCAGGAGGGAAACCAAATTTGACGAGGCCAGAATGGAGCAATGAGAATTATCGTCCTGTGAAGGTTCCTGGCTTTCTGGAGAAATTTCGTATCAGAGGAAATGGAGGAAATGCGCAGGAGTCCCGGGGCCAATCGTAAACCAGTGCGTCCCTGGGGACTTCCCTGGAGGGTAATAGGGCAAAGTAGCTCCTGCATTTGGCGTTCATTGGAGACGCAAACAGGTCGCAGGAAGGCTGGCCCCATGTGCGAAAGATCCTTTTCGCCACTGACTGTTTTAGAGACCACTGCGGTAGCAGAATTGCTCTGCTCAGCCTGTCGGCTATGACGTTGGATGACCCGGGATGTGCGTTGCTATTAGAAAGCGACCGTGGACTCTGCCCACTGCCAAATTCTCATGGCCTCTCTGCATAGTTGATAGGACTTGGTTCCCCTTGTTTGTTTATGTACCAGACTACCGACATGTTGTCCGTCTGAACTGCAATAGTCCCTAGAGGAAGAAGGGGAGCAAAGTGTTGCAACGCTAGAAACACTGCCCTCAACTCTAGAACATTGATGTGCAGATTGTACTCAAATTGGTCCATTCGCCTTGGACTGTCTGTCCCTGAAAGATGCCCCCACCCTATCAGGGAAGCGTCCGTGGTCACCGTAACTGTGGCGGTAGCACAAACGGCCTC
The DNA here is from genome assembly GCF_019279795.1 of Protopterus annectens. NCBI lineage: Eukaryota > Metazoa > Chordata > Ceratodontiformes > Protopteridae > Protopterus > Protopterus annectens. Next base: position 849,181,094 of record NC_056741.1, on the reverse strand, counting down.
CCTGGGAAAGGTTGCACGTTTGGAGCCACCAGTTTAGATCTGTTTTGCAAGTCTTTGTTATGAGAATCTCGTGTGTTAGAGGTAGTTGTTGAAATGACCATTGAGCAAACAGTAGCCATTGTAGAACTCTCATGTGCAGCCTTCCCAGGGAATTGCAATAAGGGAGGCTGACATGAGGCCCAACACCTTCAGTACTAGTTTTGCAGGAGATTTCCTTGACAAGAGTAGAAGACGTATGTGAGTCTGCAGTGATAATATCCTTTCTGGGGGAAGCCTCAGAATTAATTGACGTGTGTTTAACTCTGCTCCTATGAACAAGATATTTTGTGATGGCTGAAGTAAGGATTTTCCGAAATTTACGGAGATCCCTAGGTGAACACACAGTTGAAGAACATAGTCTCTGGCCTGCAGCAGTTGATGCCGGGTGGTGGCTGAAAGGAGCCAGTCGTCCAGATACGGAAACACCTGGAATCCCTGACGTCTCAAGTGAGACGCTACCACTGCCATGCATTTGGTGAAGACCCTGGGGGCTGAGGTCAGACCAAAGGGCAGGGCTCGAAATTGAAAGTGACTGGCTCCCAGCCAGAAGCGCAAATGATCTCTGGATGCTCTGGCCATTTTGATGTGGTAGTATGCATCCTCTAGATCTATTGAGCACATCCACTCGTCCTTCTGTAGAAATGGAAGGATCGATTGAAGCGTGACCATTCGGAACTCTTCTTTCTTGACGAAAGTATTGAGGTAACTCAGGTCTAGAATGGGCCTCCAGTCCCCTGTTTTCTTTGGAACTAAAAGAACCTTGAGTAAGTCCGAATCCTTGCTGGTCCGCTGGGACTGGCTGGATGACTCTTTTCTAACAACTTTGAAATTTCTAAAGCTGCTGGCTCTCGCAGATGGGGCGGTACATCTGGGAGTCTTTTCTTTGGAATGGGATAGGATAGGAAGGGTATGGTGTAACCTCTGGTAACTACGCTTTTACCCAATTGTCTGTAGTTATATCTTGCCAGGCCTGAGGGTAAAAGCTAGCGACCCCGACTGCCTCCAGAGCAGGACAGTCGGGCCTCCTCTCAGGAGTGCTGGAAAGGTTTACCAGGAGTGTTTCCCTGTCACCTTGATGTTGCGGACCCCTCTGCCGCCAGGCGGCGTCTTCCACCTCTGCCCCTCCTCTGCCTCTAGAGGGGCATCACCCTGTGTGCCGGAAAGACCCTGGATTTTGTTTCCGAAACCACATTTTCCCACCGCTGCCCTTTGGGGTACGGTCTGGTTGGGGTGGAAAACGGACTCCGACAGCAGACAGAGTCTTTCCCTCTTGTTCACACCGGGTAAGGGTCTCCTTTACCTTGGGGCCAAAAGAGTGGCACCGTCAAATGGGGCGTTGTAAAGGAAGACTTGAAGGCTTCCAAAGGAGCATAGCGCATCCAGGATTGTCTACGAAGAGCAATCGCTGAAGCTGCTGCCCTACTCGAACCTTCGCTGCGTAGGAAATCAGCCTCATGGACGAGTTAACAATCGATGTTAGGGTATTAAGTTGCTGTCACTTTCTCTGAGACAGCTGCATCTGTGGTACCCTGGAGGGTATCTCCCAACTCTTTGACTAGATCCCTCTGCAGACGTGTAAAATGGGTCAAATAGTTCAGGGACCGCATGGAAAAAGCAGCTGAACTAAAAATGCGCTTCCCATATCTATCCATCGTCCTAGAATCTTTATTAGGCGGATGGACAGACTAAGAAGACTCCGACATCTCCTTTTCGTGGCTGCAGCCACCACCATAGCATCTACTGGAACTCCTTTAGTAAGGTAGGACTTATCCTGAGGTGCTGTGATGTACTTGTTCGGTTTCCTAGGAACAGGTTCCACTGTGTCAGGAGCCTCCCACGCCCTTCGAGCAATAAGTTCCATTAGTTCAAGGGCGGAGTGACCCAGGAGGAGGAAGGGCGAGCACCAAATGCCTTCAGCAGAACTGACTCATCCTCAGAAGGGGGAAGGGACTGCCAGTCACCTCTCTGTTTCAGGATCTCCAAAATGTCTGAAAAGAGACATCTTCTGAAGGTGACTTAGGGGACCCCTCTGACTCATCTAAGTCAGTATCAGATGTTATGGATTCCTGTGGAGAATCCAAGTGTCTCCTCTTACACAGTCTCTTCCTAGGGACTTCCTCGTGGGAGCATCCGAAGAAGCCTCGGAGGAAGAGGGGCACCCTCCAGGGGTGGCTGAGACACTGGTGCCCGACGCTTGGATGTGGCCGTGGGTGCAGATGAAGACAAAGGCCCTTTATGGGGAGGAGAAACTGCTTCCACTGATGTGGTTGTCTGGGTAGACAACACCTTCCTCATCAGGTCGAACGCTCCCGGGTCCCGATCGAAGAGTCTCCGGCTCGAAGAAATGGGAAGAATCCCGACACGGGCACGAAGGCATCGACCCGAGGACGGAGCCGAATCGATCCGCGAGGCCCGAGGGAGAGTCGGAACCGACGTCGGTTCGACTCGACCGGAACCAAGAACAGACCGTCGGCTCCGAGACTCGTACGGTCCGACGGAGTCGAGGTGAGGGGAACAGACCGAGAAAGGCGGTTCTGGACCCGAGGGCTCCACAATCAGCAGATCAGCCTCTTCCGGCTCCAAAGACTGAATCGGTCTCGGAGGAGGAATGGATGGAGATACAGGAAGGCCTTCAAGTTTCGACACCAGCTGGGTGGAAACCAAAATAAGTTTAGAGAGGGCCGAATGCTCCAGCAGCTTCTGCACCACGATCCACATCGACATCCGAAAGTTTAGAGGAAGAACGGGTCGGAAGGAACCGAAGACGGAGCCGACCTCAATATGGCCGAAGGAGGGAGCTCCATCACCGGTTCCAAGACTCGAGGCTCAGGAACCGACACCAGTTGAACACTCGGCCCCGAAGTCTGTGGAACCGGTGATCTAACCTTTGAAGAAGAGCTCGGAGCCGATGACTTGGGCTCCAATGTCTTCGATTCCTTAGAGGACTTCGATGCCTGGTCAGAAGCATCCAAAGCCTCTTGGAAAGCTGGTTTCAAAAGACCCTGTCCATTAGTTTCCTGCGCCTATCTGTCATGACCCTCCCACTGAAAGAGTGACAGATGGAGCAATCCTCTTGTAAGTGGAGAGGGCCAAGGCAGTAGACACAAGAACTATGGTTGTCAGTGACCGACATTTTTTGGCCACACTGACAACGCTTGAAACCAGACTTTGCCTTCTCAGACATTGTAGGTAATAAACAATTCCAGAAACAAATACACAGTCAAATCCGGGAAAAATAGTCACAATCAGGTAAATGTCAAATCCGGTATAAATTTGTCTCAATATAGTAGTAAATGGAAAGGGTGTAGGCCCCGGTACAAAAATACCGATAAAAAGGTTAACGGTACCAAAGAATTACGGAACCACAACACAATCACACTAGGTAATACTGACAATATCAAGTTAAATAGAATTCTCAATAAAATACAACAAAAAGTTATATCTTAGCTTAGAAAACCCTCGAGCTAGCTCCCAACGATGCAATGCAGCAGGCAAACTAGATCTGAGGTAAAGGCAGAGGGGGATTGTGGGTATTAGATTGTCTCGAGCTTCTTCTCGATGCAGAGCTTGCAAGAGGCCGGCACGGAGCCGAGGATCGGCTCCGAACCCATGTGTAAGAACAAACGGCGAGATTGAACACTATCACATTGGAAACAGATGCTCCGCTGTGGCGACCCCTAACTGGAACAGCCGAAAGATGATGATGATGATGACGATGATGACACTTGAATTGGGTTAAGGAGGAATTCTGCTTCACATGGATGAGGAGCCTGGTCCAGAGAAGGGGTTGTCTCTGGGATACATATACCTGTCTCTCCAGCAGGTCCTATTTATATCACAGTCAAGGTTAAAGTCTTTAGAACAGGTAATTCTGGTGCTGTTTGTTCTGCGGATATGCAGGATGTCCACCACAGTGGTGTCCAACAATGCTTTGTATGGCAGGCATAGATCTCCCCTCAACAGCATGTGGGAGACAGAATACAGGGATAGGGCCTTGAGGCAGTCAGCAGAGGTCATGCCTACTAAATTTGGTATACATCTTTAAAAAAGTCACTGAAGCATTAGATGACCACATATATGTGCACATTACCTACTTGGATTTAACCAAGACCTTTATCAATATCTCACTCTCTGACATTACTGTAAAACTGACCCAGTTAAATGCCAACTCTTAAACAACTTAATGTGTAGCAAACTGTCTCTCGTACAGGACTTGCCCAGTCAGGGTTGGTGGGTTTATTCTCATCAAAAAGGTGGGTGCCAAAAGATTTTGTTATGGGGACAATTCTTCTGCATATACTTTGCTGATATCCATGGCGATGTTGAGGTGTCAGTCATACTCCCACAATCCCATAAAGAGAAGCTGTGGGGCTCATGTAGTCTGTCATCATAAATCACAGCCTTAATCCTCTTTGTCTCATCATCTCAAATACCCCCCCCCTAAATATGGGTCATCAGAGGAGACAGTGGGTAATCTACAGTTGTTTTTGTTTCAGACATTTGCGGTGGGGACTCTCCCTTTGAAAGATAGTCCACATACTTCCTCTTCCATGTATGCTTTTACCAATCTTTAGAGATGAGGAGTACAAAGATGATGATGAAACTGTATGTGGTCCAAATATCTACTAAAGGCTCCACAAGATGTTTCAAGCCCTTCTGCCCTATTGATAAAATAGGTGTACAGTTTAAGATTAAGGCAAAGAAAAATCTGCTGCTGAGGCAAACATTGAAGGTTCCATCACCAAGGGTAGTACATACAGGACAGTCTGCACTGACAACACTGGCACTGATACTAATGCAGCACCCAAATAAAGGTTACCAATCCTTACTGTGAAAAATTTAAGGCAACTGATGCAAACACCACACATACTGGCATTAGGGCTGACCCAAATGGCCTACCATTAACAACTAGCCTGACATACCTACCGAACTTGGGCTTGATGTGGGGAGGGATCAACCCTGGCAATCGGAAGGAAAACACACCAAAACTAGCACTGACAACAGCAGCAGTACCTAGCTCAACCACAATTGCAGACATCCAACCCAAAATCCAAAAGACTGTAGAACATAAATAGCATCACTGACAAGGCTATAAGCACTGATGGCAAAGTCAACAAAGGAGGAATAAATTTCTCATCTAGACCAAAACTGGCTTTGATAAATCTGTCAAGGATGATACTGTGACCACGTAGCTTCACCATGGACACCACAGGACTAGTGCCAGGATGGGGGCTGGTAAAGAAAATGACAGAACTTAAAGTGCAGATATAGATGAAGGGGTCTATATTAGATTATCGAATAGTTAAAAGTTCGAACACCATATGTTCGAACTCTTAAATATTCGGGGAAAAAAAAAATACCTGAAAGGTTAAGCAGGGGGTGTGGGGGCTGTGCCCCCCCCCCGCTCTTTAAATATACCAACTCTGAGATCGCACTACAGTGCAGACAATGCAAAACTTCCATTTCCGCACTGTACGGAGATCTCTAAGGCAAGTACAAATATGACTCAGTCATTGTCCATACTGGTGTGAATGACCCGAGACATACCTCCCTGGACTACATGAAAAGAGACATAGAGGAGCTCTCTGAGCATGTAGCCCAAGCCGGTATGACCGTGACACTGAGTAGCATCTTACCCTCACCAAGAATGATGCCACAATATGAAGACAAGATGATCAATTTCAACAAATGGCTTAAGTACTGGTGTCATTCAAAGGGGATCCAATGCCTGTCAGCCTGGGATGTCATGCTCGACAAGCCACGCTGCTTCGCTAGGGACGGCTTACATCTGTCACCCCTGGGCTTTCAGATATTGGCAAAGGCTCTTGCCACCCCTATAGTGCCTTTTTTAGGCAAGGCTCAAAAGACAAACCCACCTCCATAGGTATTACAAGGGATAAGAAACTAAGAGTAATGCTACTCAACGCCAGAAGTCTAAACCTCAAGATGCACGCACTCGAAACTCTCCTTAGCATGGAGAACATCGATATCTGTGCAGTAACAGAAACCTGGTTCAAGGCTCCCGAGAGCACCCCAGCACTACCAGGTTATACCTCATACCATGCTTTTCGGCCCCAAAACTCGGCCCGAACCACAAAAGGAGGGGGAGTATCAATATTCGTCAAAGATACCCACACCTCCAGGTTGGTGGCACAGCCCGATGCATCGGAGACTATCCATGTGCAACTAACAGTGGGTAAAACTGCCTTCCAGTTTATAGCCTGCTACAGACCACCCTCCCAAACCCAGGAACCCCAATCGGCCTTCCTGAGAACACTGGAAAATATAAAGGTCTCTCCAAACACCATTATATTGGGCGACTTCAACTACCCAAACATAGACTGGGAGCATTACTCTAGCTCCAACACCCTAGCCCAAAGGTTCCTAGAATTTATAAACTCAAATGCTATGGAACAACTTGTGACCACTCCCACAAGAGGGGAAAACATACTGGACCTGATCATCACCAACATGGGGACTCTATGCTCCAGACCAGAAGTGTATCCCTCACTGGTAAGATCAGACCATAAATTAATCTCACTGGATATCCACATCCCGACCCCACCCCCTGCCCAGAAAACCACAGTGAAAAACTTCTCTAAAGCAAACTTCACACTACTCAAAACCCCCGGGCCTGTGGAAAATACGGCCCAGACCGCAGAATCCTTTATAAATGCATTCTATGAACACCTTCAGGAATGCATAGATCATGCAATCCCAAATAAAACTAAGACCCATTCCCCCAAAGGCAGGCGTCCTGTCTGGTGGACCCCAGCCATAAACAATAGAAGAAGGAAGTTACTACATAATAGAGCAAAATCCCAAAAAGGGAAGGCATCTATGATCAGTATTAGCAAAAAACTATGGGCACTCATAAAATCATCTAAGGCCAGCTTCGAGAGAAAAATTGCACAGGACACTAAAGATAATCACAAAGCTTTCTTTAGTTATGTTAGGAACCTGGGTGGGAATTCCCAGATATGCTCAGAATTAGTCCAATATGACAAAAAATACACTGAACCCACAGACACTGCCAACACCTTGGCCGACAGGTTCAGCGCAAACTTCTCCCCCTCCCTCCCCACCAAAAGAGCAAATATCTATTCCAGCAGAGTGCTGCCCCCCTGACATCTCAGATGCTCAGGTAAGAACCGCCCTCTCCAAAGCAAAAAACACAGCATCAATGGGACCAGACGGTGTCCCGGGCTGCGTCCTACATGAACTCCAAGATGAGCTGAGCCCAAACATAAAGCTACTGTTCAATCTCAGCCTTACTACAGGATATGTACCCAAAGAGTGGCATACAGCAACAGTGGTCCCTCTCCACAAAGGTGGTGCCTCAACGAATCCTGGAAACTATCACCCCATAAGCCTGACTAGCTTGGTCTGCAAAGCTATGTAAAGGATCATCATGGAACTCATAAATAAAGATATTGGGGACCTACAGACACTGGATCCTACCCAGTTTGGCTTTGTTAGGGGCAGATCCTGCCTCTTAAACCTGGTTGATTTCTTTGAAACAGTCACCAAGGCCACTGACGAGGGGAAGGTGGTCCACACAGCCTACCTGGACCTCGCAAAAGCCTTCGATACAATACCCCACTCGGGCATCATAGATAAGCTATCCAGCTTAAATATAAACCCCTATGTCACTAGATGGGTTGCAAACTGGCTCAAGGACAAAACCCACATGGTTAGAATTGCTGGAGCCATGTCAGACTCCAAACCAGTTACAAGTGACGTCCCACAAGGCTCAGTCTTGGGACCTCTCTTGTTCTGTATATATTTCTCGGAGGTACAGGCCAACACGGAAGGACTGTGGCTGACCAAGTTCGCAGATGACTGCAAACTGGGCGCCATAATCAACTCTCCAGCTGACACAAGCATCCTCCAAAAGGGTCTCATAGAAACAGACAACTGGTGCCAGAGCCAAGGCCTCAAGCTAAATGCCAAAAAGTATATAGTCATCCCCTTTGGCAAAAACAAAGTGCCCACAAATTACCACATAGGTGGTAATCCATTAAGTACGGAAGAAGTAATTAAGGACCTGGGGACCCAAGTTGATAGCAATCTCTCATTTGACAACCACGTGGCCAAAGTGGTTAGAAAAACATTCTATATAGCCCACCTAATCATGAAGGGATTCACATCTAGATCAGGGGAGGTCATTGTGCCTCTTTACTCATCCCTCATCAGGCCCATAATAGAGTACAATGCCCCTTTTGGGATGTACCTTACCAGACACCTGCAGCAACTAGAAAGACCCCAAAAGTACCTCACCAAGAGGATCAAAGGGCTCAAACAGATGCCATATGCTGCCCGGTTAAAGAAACTCCAGCTCTACTCGGTTGCATACCGCCTGCTTAGAGGCAATCTGTGCCTGATGTATAAAGCCATGTCCAACCCAGAATTAATGGACATGCTGCACCTCAGAAAATCCAAATCCCATTGAGCTACACGATCCAGGGACTTGAACCTCAGCACAGAAATAAATAGGACATGCTGGAGGGACAGATTCATAGCACAGAGGCTCCCTTCACTCTGGAATAAAATCCCAGTCCAGGTTAGGCAGAGTCCCTCACTGACTCTCTTCAAGAGGAATCTTGATGAGTGGATGGGAGATCGTAGGTTTACCACGGGTATCACTTCTGTGTCACTGTTAGACAGAGGCACGGTAAACTAAACCTCGAAAAAGGGCATAGTAAAATTAATTTTAATCGGTGGCGAAAGCCAAACACACTCTGGTTAGTCTTACAAATGCCCTAGGGCAGATAGCCTAATATGAACCTATGAACCTATATGGTGTCGACCATATGACGTTCGAACATGTAAATGTTCAATAACGTAATATAGACCCTAGATGAAGTGCCTCATTCCAAGCTGAAGCCAAAGGAAGAAGAGGCAAAATACATCTTTTGCTGGACTTTCAACACACCTTCCATCACCATTTTTGAGGTCAATTAATTTTTAAAAGCAGAACACTGTAGAGTGGTAACAGTAATCTGCAAAAACCTACAAACAAAAATAGCACAATAGCAAAGCAGTAAGAATTCTACAACGGTAGAAACTAGGTAAAAAAAATGCTAAAGGCTGGTGGGGGTAGTTCTGAACGGCAGAACTGCAAAAAATGGAATAGTTTGATCTAAAAGCTGCTAAGAGTAAAAGGAAAATAAAATGAGTAACAATAAAACTAATTATAGCGAGACAGTGAATATTTTCTCACAAAATAGATTTTAAGCAAAGCATGGGATCATTTGTCAAATTCTTCTGATTTTCTGCACAACAAAATAAATCTGGAAAAGAAGGTGTTTTCTGAGTACTATGGGTAAAAAAGGAGGGGCTAGTAGTCCGGAAAAGTTTCAGACACCAGGCTTCTTAATACCTGATGGCAGCAGCCCTAATGTTAAATAAGGATGGACCTGCTTAGAGATCAGGTATTATTCAGTCAGCATTTTCTTTTGTACTTTTGACTGCAAGTATTTTTTTTAACTGAAAGCCTTAGTAGTGAAGGCTTATTTAAACTGAACTGAATCACTATGCCACAAGACATGAAAGAGAGAGCGACTTTCAGTGTAACTGATAAGTTGCAATAATATAACTTTTTGCTTGCTGAACACTCACAGCATGTCTGTATTACCTGTACTGCATTTTAGTAAAAATTTACAATCGAGTATGCAGTGTTACAGTTCTGACAATAATTCTGATAACAATACATGCTGGAAACACTGAATGACCTTAAACATATGTACTGTGCATACATTGGGTAATAAAAAAAAAAAATCAGTGTTGTGTTTCTCCATGGAACTTGCAAACCCTTTTAATCACACTGTCCTCAATTTTGTGTGATTAAACAAAAAGGGGAAATGAAAAACAAACACTGACTTAACTACAACGCAGTATTAAACCTTCAAGATGGTGAGCTTGCTAAACCTTGTTCCAGTGAATCCGTATTTAAGATGGACTTTTAGCCAGGCCTGAGAAAGTCTGATATAATAAGGTTTGCCTGTATTAACAACAATTATATAATAAAGGTTCAGTACTATTCAAAAATCAGCACTCTGACTGGAAGACCCAAATAGTATGCCCCTAGTAAATCGAGCATATACCAACAGAAAAAAGTCCAGCCGCTGAAGTATCATTGAGCGGCCAGATTTTCTATTAGCATTTGCTGAGGGACAGAGCAAAATATAAGAAAAATCAGGTATGCTCTGCAAAACTAAACAGAAACAAACAGAATCTTTTCCGATTTTCCTTATATTTTTGTAATGATCCTTGTAAAATCTCTACTTAAAAAAAAAAAAACAGCAAGGAAGATTCTGTTTTCACTGTTGCTTCTCTTGCACTGCACTGGTGTACTGTGCAAGCGTGGGAACGCAAGTCCCATACACATGCCCAGTCCATCAGTCTAGGGAAGAGAACATGGAAGACTGAAATGCTGTAATATATAGACATTATTTAAGAAAGGTAAGCAACTTCATTCTTAAACAATGTAATTGTATAACAGCAATAATCCACTCCTGTTTGTGGGTATATATGATTTACCTACAGTTGCCTCTGTTTAATCACTCGGGCCTCACCCTCATAATCAAACCATAGCAACCATAGGTAAATCCTGAGATATATACACACATACACACACACACACATATATATATATATATATATATATATATATATATATATATATATATATATATATATATATATATATATCACACGCTTGGATTATTGCTTAAAAATAACAGTACAGCTTAGCTCACCAGACGTCATAAATTGAAAGAGGCTTAAATACTAACGGAATGTTCCAATGTGAAAGAAAGCAAGCCTCTCTTTATAGAAGTCAGGTACCAATGGTAACCTTATAAGCAAAACAGGAAAGCTAAATGTGTTAAGTATCTGTACCTCAAGACACGCGTTAAAATGCTTACATCCATACAGAAGATTACATATTCTACATGGCAGAAAGATATGACAGAATCTCCAAAAACAGGTACCCCTCCCCAAGAAGTACTCATCATTAAAGAGGAAGTACAGACATACATCATCATCATCATCATCCAGTGTTTATGACAGAAGCACTTTTCAAAACACTACCTGAACAAACATACCTTTGGTGAGGTTGCAGTTGCAGTCTTGCCTGTTGTGGTGTAAGAACCAGCAACACCAGGGTCACCAACGTTCAGTGCAGCAGCAGCATAGCTTGTGGTAGATTTCTCAGCTGGAGAAGTGACAGCTAAAAAACGTGAACAAAAACCTCTGTCAGCAACTTTGATAACATTTAAAATGTTCTGAGGATGCATTTTAAATTAAGAGGAGAGGCAACATGAAAGCAGAGACTGGATGTCAAAATGACACTTATTACAGTCCTGGGCAAATGAAATTAAGGATATCACGCATTTATCTAGTCAACTGTGTTTGGCACTTTTAGTGCAACAGCTACTATATTTGCCATAACAGCTTACCTATTCTGGACCCAAAATAGTATATACAGCTCCTACTAACATTTACCTACTAAAAGGTAGTAATTCCTCATGAAAAAAATCATGCATTCAATATATGGACGTTTTGTTAATAAAGGAAAATAATAATGTGAGATACTAATACAATTTTCAAGACTATCCTCATGCAGCAGGAACTCACTTTAAGGTCCTACATACTATGAAGAAATACGAGAGCAATTTTTCCTCCCAGCTGTCCACATACCATTCAGCTGATTGATATGATGGTGTCAATAAAACTAAGTGGTCTTCCAGCTCCTGACTAGTATAACTTCTGAAGAGCCACACTGTCTCACTTAGTGCAATACAAAAAAAGGCAATCAAGGGGGGACAGGTTGGTTCCTGCTGCAGTAATATAACATCCAGTGTCACAGTAACTTACGTATGAGCATTACGTTACATCAAAATCTTCTTGCAGCACAAACTACTTTAGGAATAGAGTACAAAGCAAATGGTCAGGGAAAGAGACATCTATAGATACCTTCACCTGAAAATCCTCTGCAACATCTCTAGTAGTTGTAAATCTGATCTTTTATAGTAGCAAAAGAGACAGAGTTGTGGTCTAATGCAAGTCTTACAAAAGATTGTAACTATGATAAACCCCCCTAAACGGTAAAGTTTTAAACCAGCAATCCAGTATTATCAATAATTTGTTTCTAACAAGGATTTTTTTTCCTCAAAAACCCAAATTACTGGTGTTCTTAACCCCAAGGTCTCTTATTTATTTGGTTATATCAATAGCAGAAATGTTGACTTTATCTGCAGACAGGGTTCAAGTCCTTGGGCCACTACTCTTTGGTATTTACTTCTCGGAAGTCAAAGCTGATGATAAGATGGCAAACTTGGTGCCATCTTAAACTCCCCAGAGGGCAACATGATCCTGCAAGAGGGTCTGTCCCAAACAAACAGCTGGTGCTAAAACCAAGGACTGAAACTAAACACCAAGAAATGCATAATTGTATCCCTCGATAAGCATACCTCCCCTTTGTAGCTATCACACAGAAACACCCTTAGAAAAATTGATCCCGTAGTTAGAGATCTGGGAACCTATGTTGACAATTAACTGTTCTTTGATCACCACAAATCCACTACTGTATGGAAGTCCTTTTTAATTGAATGTATTCTGAACTCATTAGGCAGATCATTGAGTATAATGCCCCTTTTTCAGTAAGTAACTGTCCAAACATTTGTCACAACTGGAACGACCACAACACTTCCTCACTAAAAACATCAAAGGCTTAAATCATAAAAACTAAACAAATCATTTCAATATCATGTCTCTTTTCTCGATATCATGCAAGTTACTGAGAAGTGATCTCTGCTTCATGTATAGAGCCTCAATGGACCCTGCTGTATCAGACCTATCACACATTCAGAAGTCCAGAGGTATCAGAAATGCCTGCTCAGGGGGCCGGGGGCCTCGATCTCTTTTGCAAGATTAACAGAACATGCTGGAGGAACAGGTATGTATCACACGGAATACCATGTCTATGGATCCAGCTTCCACTCCACAAAATCAGAGTACTTATCTTAAATTATTTAAAGGCAACTTGGATGTATGGATGGGTATCTGCAAATTCACCCCTAGTTTAGCACCAGTGGTCCTCATAGATAGGGGAAACACTTTAGCACCCAATACATACTTGTGTGGCCTGCCTTTGGAGACTCACTTTGCCAAATATAAAGGCTAATAATTACCATAAGAATCCAGAGCTAGGCTTCTTAATATCCACACAGATCAACAACCTAGTAAGCACCTATGAACCTATGATCCCAAATACAGACGCCCCTACAAACAACCTTGCAATTTTCTCACTAACTACAAATGTATATAATTACAGTAAATGTCAGTGTACTGATATCACATTTTGAGGAATCACCAGCCCAAATCTTAATGTCAATAGTATAAACAGCCAACAATTCTAAAATGTAGGAAGAGCTGAAAAGCTTAAAAATACAGGTCCCAAAATAGATCTTTGATGGACGGTGCCATCCATTCAAACCCATTTTGAATTACTGCCTAACAATGTCACTCTATTAAACATCCTGGCAAGCCACTTTCTAACCCCCTCCTCCACAAATGCATTGACTGTTATTAGGCTGGTAATAATTACCTCATATAGCAAGGAGTGAAAGGCCTTGGCACAGTGTAAGTATCCAATTCCAAATGGCAGCTCAATGTCATGCACAGCTGAAACAGCCTTACAGAAATCTACTAAATACACAAAAGTAGATCTAACCTTAAAAAAAAAAAGTTATGTAGTGTTTTTTCCCCAAGGAGTACTTAGTTGCTATTAGTAAGCTAAACAAACATCTTACTTGCAAATAAATGAGATGAGACTAATAGCACAACAGTTTAGAATTTAGTCCATACATCTACCCATATTCACGGGAACTAGGGTATTGTGTGTAGAGGAGGCAGTACACTCAGACAGAAAATTCTGAGTTGGCCCTTGTCGGATCCAAGTCAGATACAATAACCCACAGGTTGAAGATGGATGAAAAAGGCATCATCAGATCTGAGATCTACTGAACTAAATGTCACACATGATGGGGTATACAAGACTGATTCAGGTCTACTTTTTCAAAATATGTATTAAACATAATAGCTTTACTTCATAAATCAACTAACAATTTGCTCATATGAAGAACGGGTCCCTCTTAACTGTGGAATTTAGAAAGTGAGCTCACATATTTTAAAAAAAAAAAAACACTTCTCATTGTCATTCCAGATCACTGTGTGTTCTTAAAATTTTGCCTTTGCATCAATGGTAGCTTTTTTTTAAGTTCCTGGTGGTAATTCAATAATTTGTTTTGCACTGTGACACCTTACACTTTCTATACAAGACGTAGGTATGTTTTTTTTGTATTAAGAAAGCTCATCAAGTTTTCATTTCACCAGGGAGGATTGGTGACAATTTTTCCCGTTGCATTTTACAGTACAATTATTTTTTAAACAGGTTTCAAAATGTTCTTTAACTACTTCCATACATTAAAAGGGGAGTCTTGACAAACAGCAAGGCAGTGTTCTTTATGATGTGTCTGAGTTCTGAGAAACTCCTTTTTTTGTAATCACATGCATAAATATACTTGTGAAAGCAAGACAGGAAAGCCTGGTATTGTAAACTGTGTTCCTACAAGATTAGAATTCCTCAGCGCTTGTGTTTTGGTACGGAAAGTAACTGACAATAATTCATCTTGTTAACAACACCTAGGAACTCATCTTCAGTGTGAATACCATAAGGTATACTCTTCCATTTTATAGATGGACAAGGAAAGTCCCTAATAGCACTGTTGATCTGCTATCTATCTAAGAGTTACATCATTCTTTATACACAGTTTTCAAAAACATCTACATTCACGCTTGGGCAAAGACAGTACCCTGTATGTCTGAAGATGGGCATACTGGTAAGTTTAAAGAAGTAAACTACTAGTATTTCATATTCCTATTATGTAATAGCAACTAAACCCGAGATACTATAGTGAACTAATATTACAATCCCTCCACCCTGGGATTGTTCAGATAAGCACTAAGTTTTTGTCAAATTACGAATACATATGCTTCTGTGTGTGTGTGTGTGTGTGTGTGTGTGTGTGTGTGTGTGTGTGTGTGTGTGTGTGTCTTTTGGCTTTTCCCGGTTAAGGGTCGCCACAGCGGAACTCCGGTCCGCTAATGATTGGTAGTTGATTTTTACGTGCCGAGTTACCAGCCCTGACGCACAACCTTCAATGAAGGTACGCTCATTTACGCATGTCTCCACGCAGAAGACGCTCTAGCTGAGAATCGAACCGGACAGCTTCTTACTGTGAGGCGACAACGCTACCACAGCACCACCACCGCGAGGGAATACATATGCTTCTGTAATTACCAGAATTTTATGTCAGTGATTTTAGTTCATCTCTTTTTTGTTCAAGTTTCTAACACTGGTATAATACACACTTTTTGTTATCAAATCTACTTGATATAACCTGATGACTGATTTGATATAATTCACAACTAAAAAACAATCTTAACCACTGGCATAAGTTCATCTATTAAGCAAGACTCATCTATGTAACTCGGGTCAGTTGGTCAAACGATAACACAAAATAATCAGTCTGCATCTTCCCAGTGAGTCATAACCTGAACACCCCCTCTGTAAACCAAACGGTCTAACCCAGTTATTGAAATATCTGGCCTTTATAGATTGATAGTCTTGTCAGTCTGAGTAGTAGGAAATTTCACTGAATATTACTCTTACTCTGTTCCAAACCTGTTTGTATAATACCATCAACTGCATGCTTCAAATTAGAAAATGGCACAGCATTCACAATATTAACACCTGCATGAATAATTACATGTATGTGCTTGTGTACAGATACAGTCCCAAAAAAAGTTTATATGATACTCTTTCAGTGTCTAGAAGTTCCAGACCTCCCAGGCATGATACTGTAAAGACTTTTTTTTCTCCAGACATCTAAAAGGTCTAACAACCCTTCTTAATATGGAGTCTCCCAGAATGAATGTCGCCACATTTAAACTCCTTTTTCACTCCATTTTTATAGTGTATGCTCATCTCCACAGATAAACTGTGTCAACATGTTTCCCACTAATGTTCTCCTTTTCATTTTTTTTCTGAATTTACAACAGCTGTACTTCATTTCCATAATGGAGATGTATGTTTTTTTTTTTTTTTTACTGTCTGAGCAGAATTTGTTTTCACTATACAGTTCTCCACAGGAACTGTCCTCACAATTTGTTTGGAAAGTATCCTGTAAGATTATCCAGCAAATTCTGGGAATGATGTAGGGAACACACAATCATATGGAGAGCCTACCAACATTAATCTTTTTTGAATGGGGTATGTAGCCAGTGGCTCAACATGAGGCATACTCACCTTTGAAGCAGGAAGAGCAAACAAAACTGGGAGTTCTGTTCCCACATCAGGTGCTCAAATTAATTTTCCAAGACTAACAAAGCATAACGAGGGCTGCTCCATTCCTGACTGTGCTATCTTCTTGATAAGAAATTAGGCTAACGCCCCAGCTGCCAGAGTTGGTGACAGCTCAGGTAAATGCAAAAGATCACACATCATTTACAGAAGAGGGTAGGGGAATTTCCTTGGTGTCCTAACTAAATTTTCTCTAGTAAGTATGAATGCCACATCCAATCTCTCGTGAAGAGGCCACAGACCTAACAGAGTAATCACGCCGTCAAAAGCATAAATAAAACTAATAATTTTAGAAGGTGTATCTTAATTTATTTCTGTTCTTCCTGGTTCCATGGTACAGAGGGATGGATTCCTGACAGACCCAGGCAACCAGGGATCAATTAGCAGGCCCAACACTAGGGGAACTAAAAAGAGAGAGAGGAATGAAAGGTGTGTGCCCAACTTGCCTCTATGGGTGGTGGAGGTTTCAGCACATGTTAGGGGGTACACAAGGTGGTACAATCTCCCACAGTAAGGCTGGACAGATTACCACTCACATCAGAGGTGGAGAAGTGGGAATGCTAGGACGGAATGCCCTTATAAGAGGATGTCTTCCACAGACAGTCCATTGCATTCTCCCTCTCCAGCACCTCAGTAGGTGTGTGCAAGTTTAGGGATGGGAAGAAAACTGACACAGCTTTAAACCATCCCTAACAGCTGCCTTGATGACAACTTCATTCAGTTGTCTCTCAACCAGTGAAAGGAATTAATTGACTTGTCAGAGCGTCTGATGGTCAGCAGGTAGGGCATTCCAAAAACAAGAACTTTTGCTCTGCGGGTGACATATTAACTTGATTCAATCCTGAGTCATTTAATGGAGTTGTTAGGTTCAAGTTTTATATGCTTGGCTATCATAACGGTGTTCTTATTATTAACATCAGAAGGAAGGTTGTCTGTCATTCCATATTAATGCACACAGTTTATGCTAAGTCAAAGGTCACTGTGACAACCAAAACACTACAGTTCATCCTTTATGTAAAAAGCTGTCTTACAACTATCCTAACTGAAAGAAAAACTGCTAATGAATACTTGCTGATTACACATTACCTTCCTCTGTTTACAAGATACACTGTTCTCTTTCAAATGCATGTCATAATTATTCTTTGCTTATAAGTTGTACACTGTATGAAAATAGTTGCTTCATATGTGAAATGGTTGAATTTGTCTCGGTTACAGATTTTTAAATATAAGCTTTCACTGTTGTGCGTTTTTACACCTGGGCTGAACCTGAAATACATCCTTTTGGACCAGTGATCTACCCTGGTTGGCAAATCTGGGTAAATAAAAATAAACTCCTCTAGCTACAGGCTTGTCTAACATCCCATTTTAGTTTAGGATGTATATTGTACATTAAGCTATCATTGATCCATTTCAACATTAATGCTGTCAACACTGCTTTCCATATTTCTCCTGAGTTCTCCAAACAGATTTTCTAAGTGTGCTAAATAAACATAGTCCCATTTGGAAAACCTCATACATCATTCCCCTACATAAAGATGGTCCATCAACTGATCTTAATAACTATCGACCTATTGCAATGTTGTCACCACTATCAAAAATTCTAGAAAGAGTAATTCATAAGCAGATAATTAGAAGTTATGTACCTACCATAACGTTCCATGTTAGTTGTCTTCTCTCGCCTTCTTTCTTGCTGGATGGGTTCGGAGCCGATCCTCGGCTCCGACTCGGCACTTGCTAAGGTCGAGTGTCACTTTTACCAGCTCGAGGCAGCCCCATATCCCATGATGCAAGGCGGTAAGTACCCAGATCTCGTTTGGTACCTAGAGGGAAAACTACCTAGCATAAAAACTTCCCACTAAGGAAGAAGAGCAATAAGCCTAAAAGGCTGTAAGGGGAAACCAGATAACTAAAACTAGAACTAACTGGTGCACAAAGAAACAAAATCTTACAGAGCCAAGGGAGATCAAGGTCTGTCCAGGCAAGGGGGCAGGGTCGCAAGAAAGAAGGCGAGAGAAGACAACTAACATGGAACGTTATGGTAGGTACATAACTTCTAAATGTTAAGTTGTCAATCTCGCCTTCATTCTTGCTGGATGGGACCGCGTCCCTAACACCTCTATCCTGGGTGGCTCAATGGAACAGACTCTTGAGAACCGTGGAACCAAAACTGGCTCTATCCCTGGAGGCCAAATCCAATTTGTAATGAGAAACAAAGGTATGAGGAGTGGCCCAAGTGGCTGCTGCACAAATAGTATCTAAGGGTAGCCTAGCCTGAAAGGCTGTAGAAGTGGCTAGGCTTCTAGTGGAATGTGCCTTTGGTTTTGAGCACAGCTGTTTGCCCCTAAGTTGATAAATGTCAGAAATGGTGGAAGATAGCCATCTAGACAAGGTCACTTTGGAAACAGGGAGGCCTTTCTTATTTTCAGCATAAGAAATAAAGAGCTGATCAGACTTCCTGAATTGTTTTGTTCTGTCCAAATAATATCTGAGTTGGCGGTGAACATCAAGATAATGTAATTTTGTTCGATCTGTTGGAATAATTAGGATAAAATACAGGGAGATCAATGGATTGGTTTAAATTTGTTTTTGAAGCAACCTTGGGCAAAAAGGATGGATTAGTTCTCAAGGATACTCTGTCCTTGTGGAAGACCAAATATGGGGGACGAACAGAGAGGGCATGAAGTTCTGAAACTCTCCTAGCCGAGGTAATAGCGACAAGGAAGAGTGTCTTCCACGAAAGAAACTTTAGTGAGCATGAAGCAGCTGGCTCAAAAGGAGGAAGAATTAAGGATGTCAGCACTAGATTTAGGTCCCATTGAGGAGGAGGACTCCTGACCGGAGGTTTGAGGAGAAAAATTCCTTTCAGAAAAGCTCTACAAAGCTTGTGGGACATAATGTTGTGATCTGCAAACCCGACATGAAAGTTTGAGATTGCAGCCAACTGAACTTTGACCGTGGAAGATGAAGAACCAGTGAAAGATTTCCGCTAGAAAATCCAAAACTGCATGAACAGGGGCAGTAAAGGGATCTATGTTCCTTGATTTAGCCCAAAGGGAGAAAGCGTTTCCACTTGCTAGAGTAAATCCTTCTAGTAGAGGATTTAAGGAAGCCACTATGATATCCTAACAGGGTTAGAGATCATAGGAAGCCTGGCTAAGGAAGGAAGTGGAGCAACCAAGCTGTGAGGTTGAGAGAAGGAATGGACCGATGCAGCTGACCCAATTGGTGGATCAGAAGATCTGGCACTGGGTCCAGATGCCACGGCTGCACCAAAAGATGACGATGAAGGAACGGAAACCAAATTTGTCGAGGCCAATACGGGGCAATGAGAATCATTTTGGCTCTCAAAACGGCAGCTTTCTGGAGTACCTGCGGTATCAATGGAAAAGGAGGAAAGGCATAAAGAAGTCCCTGGGGCCAATCTTGGGTAAGAGCGTCTCTGGGGGGATTGCCCAGAAGTGGGAAGAGAGAGAAGAAGGCTGGGCATTTGCTGTTTTGGGGAGTAGCAAAAAGATCGCAACATGGGCGGCCCCACTTCTGAAAAATCTCCTCCACTATAGATTGCTTGAGAGACCACTCGTGAGGCATGAGTATAGCTCTGCTCAATCTGCCGCTAAAATGTTGGTTTTCCCAGGGATATGCGTTGCTACCAGAAACCGATGAGAGGAGATCGCCCATTGCCAAAGTCTGAGAGCCTCTCGACACAAGGGGTAGGACTTGGTTCAGCCCTGCTTGTTGATGTACCACACTACGGACATATTGTCCGTGTGAACTGCAATTGTTCCCAAGGGAAGAAAGTCGTTGAGGGCTTGCAACGTTAAAAGCACTGCTCTCATCTGTAGGACATTTATGTGCAGGTGGTATTCGAACGGTTGCCACGTCCCATGAACCATCCTGCCCTGATCAGGGAGGCGTCCGTAGTGACTGTGGCTACCGGGGCCGGGGAAACAAAGGGTCTGCCCTGATGGACCTGGGGAGAAGAAATCCACCAGGATAGGTGGTTTTGCAAGTTTGTGTCACCAGAATCTGGTGGCATGGGAAGCTGTTGGAAGGACCATTGGGTGAACAACATCCATTGAAGGAGACGCATGTAAAAACGGGCCAAAGGAAGAAGAGTAATGGCAGCTGCCATGAGGCCCAATACTTTTAGAACCAGTCTGGCTTGCACCTTTTTGTTGGCAAGGATGATCCGCACATGGTTTTGGATATCTAGGATTCTCTGGCTTGTGAGGTTTGCTGACATCCGAACAGTGTCTAAATTTGCCTATAAAGGTAATAGACTGGCAGGGCAATAAGGAGGATTTTTCGTAGTTGATCGAAATTCCTAATTGTGTGCAGAGCTTTAGGGTGTAATCTCTGGCTTGGAGAAGTTGATGCCTGGTGGTGGCGAGAGGAGCCAGTCGTCGAGATACGGCAACACCTGGAATCCTTGACTTCTCAGGTGAGCCGTGACCACTGCCATGCATTTGGAGAACACTCTGGGGCTGTAGTGAGACCAAAGGGCAGGGCTCTGAACTGAAAATGACTGGACCCCAGCCGGCGGAGAAACCTTCTGGAGCGTCTGTGGATTTTTATATGATAGTACGCATCCTGAAGGTCTATTGAGCACATCCAGTTGTCTTTGCCCAAGAAGGGCAAAATCGATTGCAGTGTGACCATCCAAATCTTGTCTTTTCACAGACTTGTTGAGTCTGCTGAGGTCCAATATTGGTCTCCAATCTCCGCCTTTTGGGAACCAAAAAGAACCTTGAGTAGATTCCGGGCTCTGAATGGTCTGTTGGAACTGACTGAATGGCCCTTTTTTGTAGAAGCTTTGATACTTCTAATTTTGCGATTTCCCTTAGACCGGGTGGAACATCTGGAAGGGAATTTTGTGAGTGAAGGACTTTCCTCGAAAGGAATCTTGTAACCCTCGGATATAATCGACTGTACCCATTTGTCTTGTGAAAGGGAAAGCCAGGCTTCTGGGTACAGCGATAATCTTCCCCCGACTGCCTCCAAAGATGGACAGTCGGGCAACATCTCAGGGATGCTGGAAGGGCTTGTCAGAGAGAGGCTATCTGCTGCCCTGGTTCTGCGGTCCCCCTCTGCCCCTAGGGCGTCGTATTATTACCCCTCTGCCTCTAGGGGTAAACTGACCACGTGTGTCCGTGACTCCTGAGATTTACGGAACCACATCTTTCCCCCTTCTGTCCATTAGGGTAAGGCCTAGAAGGGGTGGAAAACGGACTCCTGGCAGAAAGAGTCTTACCGTCTTGCTCACACCTGGTCAACGTATCCTTCACCTGAGGACCAAACAATGTTGACCCATTGAAGGGAGAGTTTGTGAAGGACACCTTAAAGGGATCCGCAAAATTACAGAGCCGCATCCAGGACTGACGTCTAAGAGCCACTCCTGTCCCTGCAGCTCTACTCGCTCCATCTGCTGCATATGAAATCAGTCGCATGGAGGAGTTGGTTATGGAGTTAAGGATTCCTAGCTGAGAAGCAATCTTGTCCTGAGCCCCTGCAGCTGTAGGATCCTGTACTACTTCACCTAATTCTTTAAGGATGTCCCTTTGAAGTCTGGTGAAGTGACATAAATAATTCAGCGAACGCATGGCAAAGGTCTCTGAGGAAAACATCCGCTTACCATACCTGTCCATGGTCCTAGACTCCTTGTTAGGAGGATGGACTGGTATGGAAGGATCTGCAAGTTCCTTCTTGGTGGCGGCCGCCACCACCATGGCATCAACTGGGACACCTTTTGTAAGAAATTGCTTCTCGGAAGGGGCTGTAATAAATTTAGAAGGCCTCCTGGGGACTGGTTCCACGGAATCAGGAGCTGCCCACGCCTTCCGAGCTATCACCTCCATGAGGGTGTCAAAAGGCGGAGACACCCAGGAGGTGGAGGGTCGAGATCCAAACACCTCTAGGTATACCGACTCATCCTCGGAGGGATTAATGGAGGGCCAGTTTCCCCCTCTGTTTTAGGAGTTCTAGGATGTCTGAAAAGGAGACATCCTCAGAGGGGGATCTTGGGGACCCCTCCGACTCATCTAAGTCGGTATCCGAAGTTGTAGACTCAGGGGAGTCTAGGTGCTTCCTCTTACAGGTCCTCTTATGCGGGGGATCTCCTGACGGATCAGGAGAATCCTCGGAAGAGGGGGTTCTTCCCAGTGGGGAAACCTGAGGCGGTGGATCTCTCGGTACGGGAGCAAGAGAGTGGGAAGAGATATCTACAGGCACCATAGAGGGAGGAGCTAATGGAATAGACTGCTGACTGAGCCCAGGGGCCAGCACACTCCTCATCACCTCAAAGGCTCCCCTCCCAGGAAGATCCGAGAGACCCCGTTCCGAAGAAAAAGGGGCTCCCGGGCCCACCGAAGGGAAGGCTCCGAGGCAGATGTCGGGGCCGAGCTCACCAAGGCCGAAGCCCCGAGGGGAAGAGCAGGGCCGGACAAGGGTCCGATGCCACTCACCCCCTCGGAGCAGACCAGGGAAGCCCGACCACCGGATCCCTCCAAGGAAGGTCTCGAGGAGGAGATAAGAGTAGAAGCTGAAGGAGCAGAAAGGGGTGGTATCTGCCCCGCAGCAGTAGCAGTGACAATTCCCATAGACAAGCTCTGGAGGAGAGTCGAAGGAGGAACTTGAAGAGGGTGTGGACTAGTAGTCGTCTGATGAGACGGACTATGAAGCATTTGGGCTAGTGCCTGTGATTTTAACAATCTGCTTACCACTCTCTCCAAATCATGTTCTGAGAGCCTGGAAGACCTAGATGAACGGCTCCGATGGCTCCACTCCGAAAGAAGAGGCGAGGTCGGAGCCGACAGTATCGGTTCCAAAGAGGGAGACCTGGACCTCTTCCTCGACGGAACCATCGGAGCCGAAGAACCCTCGGTTCCAGAAGGAGCCAACAACTTATCGGCTCCAAGCCTGGTCAAAGATGTATCGGCTCCGGCCGGAGCCGATACAGGCAAGGAAATAATGGTATTGGAGCCGGTCGGCGCAGATACCGCAGCCTGAGACACATGGTGGTCGGAGCCGTCGGAGCCGACACCAATGTGGCAGTTAAAGTATCGGCACCGATAGCCATCGGTGTCGAAGGTTTAGTCAAAATAAGATCAGCTTCAACCGGAGCCGATCTCGACTCCAAAGGAGTCGGAGCCAGGGCCGAAGGCTTAGAAGCAGAAGCCTGGGCCTTGGAGGTCTTAGAGGGCTTGCCCGAGGCAGACTTGGCCGGGGAGCCCTCCGGTTTAAGTAGACCTCTTAGAATTAATTTATTTCTCCTTTCCTGCAGGACTCTCTGGCTGAAAGAGTGACAAATAGCACAGGAGTCCTGCAGGTGGAGAGGTCCCAGGCAATATATACAAGTGTGACCGTCTGTCAGAGACATCTTCTGACAGCACAAGTCACACTTCTTAAAGCCTGAGACCCTCTGTTCTTTAGACATAGTGAGTACACACACAACACACTACTCACACAGTCCCAGATTCAGAAATTTTAACTTAAATGGGGAAAAAATAAACCACACACACACACCCTGACAGGAAGGGATGGGAGGGAATTGAAGGCCCGACTAAATAAACACAACTAGGGAAACAGTAGAACTAGAGCTAAAGACCCTACAACTATCTAAAAATGACAAATAAACTAAACTATGAGAGAAAAATTAGGAATGGGGTGACTAAAATTTGTTTAACAAATTACTTACCAAGAGCTGGTAAAAGGAGTACCTCATCAGCGAAGCGGCAAACGAGATCTGGATACTTACCGCCTTGCATCATGGGATATGGGGCTGCCTCGAGCTGGTAAAAGTGACTACTCTCGAGCTTAGCAAGTGCCAAGTCGGAGCCGAGGATCGGCTCCGAACCCATCCAGCAAGAATGAAGGCGAGATTGACAACTTAACATCTGAATACTTACTCAATAACAAACTACTAATACCCAACATGGTTTCAGACCATTCCATACCACAATAACCACACTGTCATTTACTACTATAGTGAACCATCACAGGAGCAACAATAACTATGTGTCATTTATCCTCCTAGATCTGTCAAAGGCCTTTGACATGGTCTCCCATGCTAAGCTACTAAACACTCTCTCTAATCTACATTTCTGTCACTCCACCCTAGCTCGGTTCAAAGATCTTAAAGGATGTGAACAAGCAATCTCATGGCAACAGACCTCATCTCTCCTATTACCAGTGGACTTGGAGTTCCCCAAGGTTCTATCTTAGGACCACTACTATTCACTATATGTACTGATAACTTCCATCTTGCAACCACAAATGCTTCACTCATCCAATATGCAGACAACTCAACTGTGATTTGCTCTGCTCCCTCCTCACCTAAACTTCAGACTCTAACTCTAAAAGCCTTTCATGAAGTTGAGTCCTGGCTCACAAGTGCTCATCTAATCTTAAAACCTAAAAAAAAAAAAACTATTGGTCTTCTCACCTAACAAAACTCCTCTCCCCTCTAACACTTTCTACATTATTTCACATAACTATACCATCATAACCCCCTCACTCCACACTAAACTATTGGGGGTTGAAATAGATCATAAACTTAAATTTGACATTCACATTTCCCAGACAGTTAAAAAAGTACACAAAAAACTTGGTACCCTATACAGGAACAAAAACTACTGCACCAAAAATACCAAAATAGCCATACTCTCAACCTTACAATATGCAGCTCCAATTCCCACTAATCTTAAGAAATCTGAAATGCATAAACTTGAAACCATTACAATAAAATAGCTAGATATGGCACAAACTTACCAGCTAGATCACACCATTGCTTAGCACTCAAGCCACTCATCTGGTTAGAACTCCCCCAACTCCTACACCATACACAACTCACAATGGCCCATAACAACCTCTGTGATACTGAAAAAATACCTCCCCCTCTAAACACTTCTTCAACCCTATGCTACTAGCAGGCCTCTCCAATCCACCAACAAAAAACACACAAAAACCTGTATATCCAAAAATCAAAAAGGAAGACTCCCTCTTTGCAAACTACATAGGTAAGATCTGGAATAGCCTTCCAGAAAACCTTACCTCCTTACATCCCTAACGCTATTTAAAACAAGCCTAAAAACACACCTCCTTAGCAAGTGGCTTTGCCCTTGCTCTACTCCCAACTAATAGCTACCTACTCTCTCTCCACTCTCACCTCTTTAACTCCTCTTCACACTTTTCACAATCTTACCTACAGAATGTTACATTATCTACATCTGATTGTCTAAAACAACAGATAACCTGTTTTTCTCACAGTCTAACAAATAGTGAATTGACACTCAATTACGTAACTAGTTGACCATTTGCCAATATGGTTATTGTAGTCTTTTGCCCTGTGTGAATGAAACTTTTAATTTCTTGTGTAAATAAGTCAAGATTTCCTTTTGGATTTACTGTTTTACTCATATCTTTGTTATTACCATTTTGTACTTGTATAACTTGTATATGTTTGGAGATTTTCTCCTCTGGTCTCTGCTGAAAAAGGGATTCTTACCCAGTCAGGCTAACCTGGTTAACAAATGTCAAATAAATAAAAATAAAAATAAAGTCTACATTTCAATATTGGCAAAACTATCCTTTTTATTGCTAAACATGGAGCACTTCACACAAGTAAATACTGCCCTTCCTCCAAAAGGGAGCACCTATATAAAAGGGTGAAGCTTTCCTTATAAATAATAGGTAGTTTTCAAGGAAAACTGGCACATAATATAAAGCCTTTAAATAAGAGGTAATGACTAACAAAAGTACAACAAAATCAAAAAGTACCAAGTGAAAATGCAAAACCTGTTAGTAAACACACATCCATGACATATTTAACATATTCTAAAATACAGTTTAATGTCTAAATTCCAAAAGAGTTACATAACATGAGCTATACTGGCTTAGCTATGATGTTAATAGTTTAATAAACTAGCTGCTTGCTGGTAATGGCATAAATGCTTGTTTTGAGCTGAAGTGCACCAAATAAAAATTAGTTTTTTAAGTCACAACCTTAAAAAAAAAATTATGTTCTTACCATAATGTTGCATCTGTGTTGTCCATCTTCATTCCATTAACCTGCGGGAATATGGTTCCGAGGTTAAGAATCGACCAGCCGCCTTTTAATAGCTCTACACTCCTGACTTGAGCTCCTCCTCCCTACCCATAATACCTCACTCTCCCACAGTACCTCAGAGTGAGTTTGCCAACAAGAACATAATAGCTATCAAGCATTAACTATGCTACAAAAAACATGCAAATCAGAAGTGTACATACATCACACAAGTGAAGAACATCAGGAACTCACCAAAGGAATAAACATTCCTTGTAACTTCTACTAGGCTTCCCAAAAAATTGGATAGTGAGAAGGGAGGTGGGAAAGTTAATGAAATGAAGATGGACAACACAGATGGAACGTTATGGTAAGAACATAACTTCTTTATCTGATGTTGTCCATTTCATTCCATTAACCTGTGGGACAGAGTCCCCAGCTACTATAATCCAGGGTGGCCATCAAGGAAAGATACAGCAGAATCAAAGGCATTTCTACTCCTGGACATGATGTCCAATTTGTAATTCGTAAAGAAAGCATGGGGGGGGGGGTGTTTGACCAAGTAGCAGCAGCACAAATGTCCTCAATAGAAACTGTAGTCCAAAAAGCCTGAGACGTGGCTTTGGACCATGTAGAGTGAGCCCTTACTGAACCTGGTAAAGGAACACCTTTGAAAGAATAAATAAATGTAATACAGTCTTTCAACTATCTAGCCAACATAAATTTGGTAACTGCTCCACCTTTCTTAGCATTTGAAAAAGAAACAAAAAGCAGGTCACATTTCCTGAAAGGCTTGGTTCTACGGATAGAAAAATGAAGCTGCCTAGGAAAGTCAAGCAGATGTAAAGTGTACTCTCCCTTGTTTTGATAGTCAGGAAAAAAGACTGGAATATTGACTGACTGGTTAATGTTACTCTCTTTAGCCACCTTAGGTAAAAAAGAAGGATTAGTACGAAGGGTCACTCTGTCTTTATGGATAATCAAATATGGAAATTTTGCAGAAAGAGTTTGGAGCTCAGACACTCTCCTGGCCGAAGTAATGGCTACTAGAAACACTGTTCCAGGAAAGAAATTTCAAATCCATCATGGCTGAGGGTTCAAAAGGGGTATGGACTAAAGCTTGCAGAATCATAGTAAGGTCACACGGGGGAGTAGGATCTTTGACTGGTGGCAGGAGTAGAAAAATGCCCCTGAGAACGGCTTTACATGGTTTCGAAGAAGCAAGAGATAAGGACTCAAAACCAAAGTGAAAGTTGGAAATAGCAGCTAACCGAACTTTGACAGTAGAGTAGCTAGCACCATCAAGGGAAGCCGAAAAGTCTAATACAACTAAAACTGGGGCTGTAAAATGCTCTATCTGCTTTTGTTCAACCCAAAAAGAGAACCTCTTCCACTTGCTCTTGTATAGTTTTCATGGGTAAAAAAAGTGCAGTTAATTTCGGGCCCCAAGTGTCTGGATGTGGATGCCCTGACGGATGACAGACCAGATCTGGACTCGGGTCCAACTTCATTGGGGGGCAAGCCAGGTGAGACCAAAGAAAGATAAACCAGGTTTGTTGAGGCCAAAAAGGAGCAATGAGGATTAACTTGCTTTGCAACCTGAGAGCTTTCTGTAGGAACTTGGGGATCAATGGGAGAGGGAGAAAGGCAGAGTAGACCGGAGGGCCAAGCATGAACAGCAGCATCTCTGGGGACTGTCCCTGAGGAGGGATCAAGGCAAAATACCTGCTGCATTTGTTGTTGAAAGGGGATGCAAAGAGATCACAGCACGGATGACCCCATTTCTGGAAAACTGTGTCTGTCACTGACTGATTCAGGGACCACTCATGAGGCATCAGTAACACTCAGCTAAGCCTGTCCGTTAATATGTTGGACTTCCCTGGAATGTGCATTGCTATCAGAAAGCGGATGGTATAACTCACCCACTGCCACACCCTCATCACTTCTCAACCTAGGGGATAAGACCTGGTCACTTCCCTGTTTTTTGATGTACCAAACCACTGACATATTGTCCGTTTGGGTTGCAATAGTACCCCAAGGTAGAAAGCTTTTAGTTATGTACTTACCATAACTTCGGATGTATGGGATCCATCTCGCCTACATTCATAACTGATGGGTTCGGAGCCGATCCGTGCGGCTCGACTGCCACTATATACTAGAACGAAGTCTCTCATTGGCTGGGCTTCCCCTTATCCCAGAGTGCACCATGCCTGCTTCCCCAGATCTTGTTTGCTCGCTTTCACACATTCATACAGGTACAGAAAACACATACCAATAACTGTAACCAACTAGAGGCCTTCCAGAGGAGAGCTCAACAAGAGCAATATTTCCTCCAAATCCAAAAGGTAGGGGGAAGGAGGGTGGATATGTATGAATGTAGGCGAGATGGATCCCATACATCCGAAGTTATGGAAAGTACATAACTAAAAGATGTAATGGGATCCTATCTCGCCTACATTCATAACTGATGGGACAGCGTCCCTAGCACCTAAATCCCAGGTGGCTCATTGGAACACACTCCTGAGAACTGCAGAACCAAATGAAGCTCTGCCTCGGGAAGCCACATCAACCTTGTAATGAGAAATGAAGGT
This sequence comes from Protopterus annectens, assembly GCF_019279795.1. NCBI lineage: Eukaryota > Metazoa > Chordata > Ceratodontiformes > Protopteridae > Protopterus > Protopterus annectens. The sequence continues at coordinate 849,151,996 of NC_056741.1, read as the reverse complement.
GTGCGGAGAAGACCAAGTAGCAGCCGCACAAATATCATCTATTGAAACTTTGGAGTGAAAAGCTACAGAGGTGGCCATAGCCCTGGTTGAATGAGCTTTAAGTGGGAAAGGTAACTCTCTGCCTGACTGGGAATAAATGAAAGAGATGCAATCCTTAATCCATTTGGCTATGGTGGTTTTGGCAACTGGTAGACCTAACCTATTCTCCGCAAAGGACACAAACAGTTGGTTAGATTTTCGTGTCTGACTGGCCATATCTAAGTAAAAACGCAGTTGCCTGTGAACATCCAACTGGTGGAAGGTATATTCTGCTCTATTAGAAAAATTTGGAAAGAAAACGGGAAGCTCCAATGATTGCTGAATGCACAAAGGTGATGCTACCTTAGGCAAAAAGGATGGATTCAATCTGAGGGAAACTCTGTCTTTATGAAAAATCAAATAAGGAGGAGCATAACAGAGAGCCTGAAGCTCTGAAACCCGCTTAGCAGAAGTTATAGCCACTAGAAAGGCAGTTTTCCACGACAGAAATTTTATATCACAAGTGGCTGCCGGCTCAAAAGGACGGGCAGTTAAGGAGGCCAGAACCAAATTTAAGTCCCAAGGGGGCACAGGATGAGCCATAGGAGGCCTAAGGAGCCAGGCTCCCTTAAGAAAGGACTTGCAAAGTCTGTTAGCCATTAAAGAAGGCTCTATGGAAACATGAAAATTAGATATAGCCGCCAGTTGAACTTTAATTGTGGAGACTGAAGAGCCTGAATGAAACAATGAAGCTAGAAATTCCAAGACCTGCGGAACTGGGGCCGTAAGAGGATCAATGCCTCGCTGCTGGGCCCAAAAGGCAAACCTTTTCCATTTGCTGGAATACAGCTTAACGGTGGACGGCTTGTGGGAAGAGGACAAAATGTACATCACTTCTGGAGAAAGAGAGTCATCTCTAACTAAGGATGGAAGTGGAGTAACCAAGCAGCCAGTCGCAACGACCGGAATGACGGATGAGAGTGTCCCGACTGATGAGACAACAGGTCCGGCACTGGGTCCAGAATCCAAGGGCCCTGTACCGCATACGTCTGAAGGAATGGGAACCAAACCTGACGGGGCCAATGTGGGGCGACCAAAATCATGTGGTTCCCTACATGAAGAGCCTTCTGAATCACCCTCGGGAGAAGGGGAATCGGGGGGAAGGCATAAAGCAGACCCGGGGGCCAATTGTGGACTAGAGCGTCCCTGGGAGACTGCTCCTGACAGGGAGTCAGAGTGAAGAACTCTCTGCACTTCGCATTGTTGGGGCTGACGAACAAGTCGCAACAAGGGAGACCCCATTTGGCGAAGATCTGCGCAGCCACTCTGTTGTTGAGGGACCACTCGTGGGGCAACAGGAGAGTCCTGCTGAGCCTGTCTGCAATCACATTGGCTTTCCCCGGAATATGCGTGACTACTAAGAAACGTTGAGTAGCTATGGCCCAGCGCCATACTTTCATGGCCTCTCTGCAAAGGGGGTAGGACCTGGTTCCGCCCTGCTTGTTTATGTGCCAAACTAGCGACATGTTGTCGGATAGAATCGCAATAGTACCTTGGGGGAGAGCATGGTGAAGTGCTTGCAAAACCAGAAGCACCGCTCTCACTTCCAGGACATTGATGTGAAGGTGCGCTTCGCAATCCTGCCAAGCGCCTTGGACAGACCTGTCCAGATAATGACCCCCCCACCCTATCTGGGAGGCGTCCGTGGTCACTGTGGCAATAGGGGGCTGAAGGGCGAAAGGACATCCCCGGTCCAGGTTGGACCGACGTAGCCACCAACGGAGGGCACGACGACAACTATCCGTAATCAGAACCAGGTGGTTCAGGGGAAGTTCATGGCACGACCATTGAACCGATAATAGCTATTGCAGCACCCTCATGTGCAGCCTGGCTAACGGTACTAAGAGGATAGTTGCAGCCATCGTGCCCAATAACTGAAGAATCTGTCTGGCAGGAACTCGAGATTTGGGTAACAAATTTAGAATCTGTGATTGTAGAACCTGAATTCTTTCTGACGGCAAAAATGCCCGCATCCTTTTTGTGTCTAACTCTGCGCCTATAAAGGTGATACGCTGAGATGGCCGCAGCACAGATTTTTCCCAATTGAAAGTGATTCCCAGCGAGAGACCCAAAGCTACTGTGGCCATCAGCGCTCGAATCAGTAGATGCTCGGAGGTGGCAGTGAGGAGCCAGTCGTCGAGATAGGGAAACACTTGGAATCCTAGACTTCTCAGGTGAGCTGTCACCACTGCCAGACACTTGGTAAACACCCTGGGGGCTGTGGTGAGACCAAAGGGCAGTGCACAAAACTGGAAATGACTGGTTCCTAGGCAGAAGCGTAAATGACTCCTGGACTCTTGACGTATCAAAATGTGATAGTAAGCGTCCTTGAAGTCTATGGAGCACATCCAGACATCTTTCTCCAATAACGGGAGAATGGACTGAAGGGTGACCATCCGGAACTTGGACTTCTTCACAAAACGATTTAATGAGCTTATGTCCAAAATGGGCCTTACGTCCCCTGTCTTTTTTGGCACCAAAAATAATCTTGAGTAAGTTCCTGATCCGATCTGGTCGGCGGGGATGGGCTGGATGACCCCTTTGCTAAGCAGCTTTGAAACTTCTACGGCTGCTAGATCCCGTTGACTGGGTGGCACGTCCGGGATACTCCTTGTAGGAGCAGGGGGCTTGAAAAAGGGGATGAGGTAGCCTCCGGTTACAATGTGAAGCACCCACTGATCCTTGGTTATAGATTCCCAAGCCTGTGGGTGTTTTGCAAAACGACCCCCGACTGGCTCCGGAGAAGCATAGCCGGGCCACATCCTAGGGATTTTGAGGGTAGGAGGAACCACGAAAGGAATCGCGGTCTCCAGAGTTACGGGGGCCTCTGCCTCCTCTAGGGCGGCGTCTTCCTGAATCCCCCCCCCGCCTCTGGAGGGGGGATCACTCGGTGGAGTAGAGAAGAACTTTTGGGATTTTCTAAACCACATTTTCCCTCCTCTCTGGGCCTTGGGATAAGGTCTAGAGGGAGCAGAAAAACGGGCCCCAACGGCAGTCAAGGTCTTGCCCTCCTGCTCGCACCGAGTAAGTGTGTCCTTCACCTTGGGTCCAAACAGAGAAGACCCATCAAAGGGGGCGTCGGCGAAGGAAGACTTAAAGGCCTCCGCGAGTGGACACAAGCGTAACCAGGCTTGTCTCCTAAGAGCCACTCCTGTGCCCGCTGCTCTACTCACCCCTTCGGCTGCATAGGAAATGAGCCTCATGGACGAGTTGACAATAGAAGATAGGGTAGTCATCTGGGTGCCTACGGTCTGGGCTAACACCTCAGGAAGATTACCCGCAAGAGACTCTCCTAACTCCTTGAGGAGGTCCCTTTGGAGCCTTGTAAAATGACAGAGGTAGTTCAGCGACTGCAGGGTAAAGGTCGCTGAAGAAAGGGTACGCTTCCCGTACCTATCCATGCTCCTAGAATCCTTATTAAGAGGATGAATAGACGTTGAAGCCTATGCCACGTCCTGCTGAGTGGCAGATGCCACCACCATAGCATCAACTGCAACACCCTTAGTGAGGAATTCCTTCTGGGGAGGGGCTGAAAGAAACTTATTAGGTCTGGCAGGCACCGGTTCCACTGTATCAGGATGTTCCAACACCCTCCGAGAGATTAGATCTAATAACTCGTCGAAGGGTGGAGACACCCAGGAGGAGGAGGGCTGGGCCCCGAAGGCCTTGAGAAAGACTGACTCCTCAGTGGTAGGGGCTTGGGATTGCCAATCGCCTTTGGATTGCCAATCGCCTCTCTGTCTCAAGATCTCAAGGATATCCGAGAAGGAGACGTCATCTGAGGACGATTTTGGGGACCCCTCCGCATCATCGAGGTCAGTATCTGACGTGACTGACTCATCTTGGGAATCAACGTGCTTCCTCTTGCAGAGTTTCTTCCTTGGGGGTTCATCCGAAGCAGATTCGGAAGGACCCCCCGGAAGAAGGGAACCCTCTAAGGGGGTATCCTCAGGCCCCGGGGCCCCACTGTCGCGGGAAAGAATGTCTCCTGAGGCACCAGTACCCAAAACTTGGGAAGGTGAGGTAGAAACCTGCTGAACCGGCAAGGTCATGGCCAGCGCACTCCTCATGGCCTCAAAAGCAGGACCTCCAGACTCTGCAGAGGGCACTTGCTGAGAGACCACTGCGGTACCGGGAATACCTGCGGCCGATGCCCTGAGGGGAAGACTGGGCATCGAAGAGGCTAGCTCCACAGTGTTGCCCTCGGCCCCCACCGAGGAAGACCCGGTACCAAACCCTGACACCGAGGACAGGGTAGGAATGAAGGTCGGAGCAGAGAAACTCCGAGGGGGTCCCTGCTCCGACTGGACGATTCCGCTGCGTTCTACCAGCACCGACTCCAACGGCTCCAAGGGGGTTGAAGGAGGAATCAAATGCACGGAATGGGGAATCGGCTCCGAAGCCGAGTGGGCTGGAGCCGAGATCATTTTAGTAAAAACTGGGGACTGGAACAGCCTCTGGATAACCCTATCCAAATCCGAATCCGACAACCTAGAGGATTTGGAGGAAATAGACTGGGGCCGAGAAGACTTCTGCCTCGGCTCCGATAAAACAGGGGACCGGCTCCGAAAAGGTTCCAACACTACCGGATCCGAGATCGGAACCGTTTGTAAAGGTGTCGGCGCCAAAGGCAGCTCCGGGGCCGAGGGGGAAGAGTCTGAGCTGCACACCTCCAACGGCTCCAAAACCAAAGGAGCCGAAGTAGGTGATTGGCCTTTCGATGCACTAACCTGCGGCTCCGACACCAATGGAGCCGAGGAAAGAAGCACCGAGGCAGACCCTTCAGCCATCGGCTCCGAAGCCATTGGAGCCGAGGAAGAAAAAGTCGATCCATGTTTCTTAGATGTCGGGTCCGACGGACTGGTCGGAGCCGACGATCTATGCTTCTTGGGTGTCGGGCCCGACGGGCTGGTCGGAGCCGATGATCTCTTCTTTTTAGAAGCTGGAGATGAAGCCAAAGCTTCCTCAAATGAAGGCTTAATAAGACCTCTATGTATCAGCTTATTTTTTCTTTCCTAAAGGACCCTGGAAGAAAAAGCGTGACAAACACTGCAAGTATCTTGTAGATGTTTAGGCCCTAAACAGTACACGCAGATAGAATGGCTGTCTGTAATCGACATTTTATAATTGCATTTAGAACATTTTTTAAACCCTGATTTCTGCTCCTTCGACATCTTATACCAGTTTATAACAGATAAGGAAAAAACTAAACACAGTATACCGAAATAAGGTAATATATGGGCTAAAGCCCTCTAACTTAAACGGGCTTAACCCGATACAACAGAAAACACAGAGAAACAACAATTTCAGTCACACACAACCAAGTAAAAACACACAGTAGGTAGTAGATGAGCCAGCCCTGAAAGCCTCCTCACAGTACCAATTCCTCCGGGAAAGAGCTTTGGATGGACCAACCACCCATCTGGCGAAAAATTTCAAGGATGTTTCCAAAGGAGACCTCATTGAGTGGTGATTTGGGAGATCCTTTGCCTTCCTCGAAATCGGTATCCGTAGTGAGGGATTCAGTATGGGAATCCACATGCTTCCTTTTACAAAGTCTCTTCCGAGGGACCTCCAGGGGAGGACGCTTTGGGGAAGTGTCAGAATAAGCCTGAGGATCCACTGAGGAACCGGTGTGAAGGCTTTCCGTAACCGGCTGTCCGTGTGGCAGCTCAGAGGTCTCAGTCACAGTTCCAGCATGAGACAGGGGAAGTTCTGTCGAGATAAGTGCCAAGGATCTCCTAGGAGTGGAGATGACCCTCTCCACAACCTTGAACATGGAAGGACTCTGTACCACCTGGAGCTGTCTCACCAGAGCTGAAACCACTGGAACAGACACATCTCAATGAGAACGAGCCTCCTGCTCCAAGGGGGGGGGGGGGTCAGAACCAACTGTCAAAGACCAAGGTACTGAGGGGAACAGATGGTACTGAAAGCTTTGGAGTCGAGGTCAACCCCCCAGAACTGACCTCAACACTATGGCAGGTCAGGAAAAATGTCAGAGGCAAAGAAGAGATCTCTATTAGCTCCGACACCAGGCAACAGGACCCAACAGAACCAACAACTCCAAAACCAGGGGTCGATTCACAGAAGGAGCAACCAGTTGGAATGGGGAAACCCTCACAGATCCAAATGCAGACATTGCAGACACAAGCCCCATCTAGATCTACGTCTCGAGAAATTGCCTCATGAGCTTACCAACGTCTTTAGACAAACTTTGGAAAGACCCAGAAGTAGTAGTGGAAGGGGGTCTGAAGGATCTCCGTGGGGAATGGAGCGGAGAACTTAAGAGCAGGCAAGGCAGACCCTGGCGCTGACACAGTGGGAGCAACACTTGGGCCCCGTAGCAACAGAGGACGAATGGGGCAGAGAAGTAGTAGTTACTGAGTTCAAAGCCATGCGAGTCGGCTCCGAAGACTTTGCCTTCTTCCTAGGCAGTTCTAAGGAAGACCACGCACGAGACAGTCTCCTGGACTCCCGGGACTCCCTGGGCTTTCCTGAAGAGGGCTGAGCTCCAGATGTTGAAGGAATCCCCAAGTTGGTGGAAGGAGGAAGTAACCCCTTTAAAATAAGTTTACTCCTCCTGTCTGCCAGAGCCCAGGATGAAAAGCCCTACAAAACTCACAGGGGGCATCCAGATGTTGAGGCCCCAAACAGTACACGCACTCCCCACAGGCATCAGATAAGGGGATCTTCCACCCACAAGAAGTGCACTTCTTAAATCCTAATGGCTTTTGATCGGCCATGAGGAAAGAGAGAAAGCAAGAAAAAGGCAGAAGAGCAGAAAAGTTTTTTTTTTTTTTTTAAAAGACCTGACGGACGGAAAACCCAAAAATTAGACAGAAAAGTAGAGAACAAAGAAAATAGACAGGTAGGGAAAGAAACAACACGCAAAAATCACTCACCAACACATGGAGAAGCTCAAGCCAAAGAACTCGATGGGAACTCCAAGCGTGGCAAACGAGATCTAAAGTACTGTGGGGAGAGGGGCATTATGGGTAGGGAACAGAAGCTCAGCCAGGAGTCTCGAGCTAGTAGAAGGTGGCCGGTCGGTTCCAATCCTTGGAACCATATTCCCACAGGTTAATAGAATAAAGCAGACAACATCAGATCTAAAGTAATCATATTAATAGACAAAACAACTTTTCAGCTACATTCCTCCTCTTGGACTTTTAGGTCTCATTTGCCATGTTCATCACACAAATGATGCAAAGATACACCTTTGCATCTTTGCATCATGCACATCTGCAGATTGCCATATGCCACAAGTGTGTTTTCCGGCAACAGACAGTCAACATTCAGAAGTGCTGAGAAGAATAAAACAAACAGGGGAACAAAAAGGATAAAATAAATCAATATGCAAGTTTTGAGGCTCAAAGCACAATTGAAAAATAAATGACACTACTGCACTCAGGTCAAAAAGCTACACTAGTACATGGAGTTGCTACTGTGGGTGCTACACCAACATTGTAAGCAAGTAATGAAAAACAGACTGCAGAAATAGATGGTGACCCAGTGGTTAAGATGTCTGCCTCACAGATTTGGGGTCTGGGACACAGCCCTGATCACCAGTCTCTAAATGAAATTTATATGAAGTCTGGATGATATCCAGGGTCTGCATGTTTTTTTTTTTTTTTGTTTTTGCTTATTTGTTTCCTCCGACATCATAAAACAACATACTAATTGACTGTATGCTAATGCTGCCTCTCTCTACACACACACACACACACACACACACACACACACACACACACACACACTCATGTATATACATACATACCTGTGTGTGTGTATATATATATATATATATATATATATATATATATATATATATTTGTGTGTGTGTGTGTGTATATGCATACATACATACACACACACACACACACACCATTTACTCTCCTCTTATGGTCCATGTCATAGCTGAAAATAGTTCCAGACAGGCCAGTTTACTTACTTCATTAACATATAAACATATTATCTTACATTTAAAAAAAAATTACCATAACTATTGCATTCTTAAAACATATTCCTATTTATTTATCAGCTACTTGTGAAGAAACGGTTTGGTAATTTTCTTGCCTTCCCTACCGATTCAAATGGAGAAAAAAGGATAGCAGCTTTTATGAAAATACTACAGTCATGCCAGATACCACTTCATTTCTTTGCAGAATTCCATAGTGTGGAAGATTTGCACCTCCACACAAAGATTACATGACAGACTAATGAAACTTTCAAAATTAGTTTGGCTTTACTTTAAAAGGAGACACTACACTCATGAAAAACTAAGAAAGGCTCAGAGTCCATAAGCACCCCACAAGTCAAAAATTTGCAAGCAAAAATTACTGCAACAAAGAATGTCTTCCAACAATGTAATGGATAGTCTGCAAAAATTTGGCTGGAAGGAAGGAAACCTCAGCTCTTCCAGTATGATGGGAAGAAGAAAACTGGTCATGATAGCTGGGAAAAGATTTCCCCAAATTAACAAACACTTCCACCCCTTGGTGGGAGAGAGGATGAAGGGTTTGATGTTTACCCATGGGACCTTTTTAAGGAGTAATTACGTTTTTCGACAATTCACAACAGAAATCTTTTCGTTAAACAATTTCTAATCATTCCAAAAAATATCTGAAATGTGTGTGTGCTGCCACATTAACAATATACACCTTTGTCCCTACAAGCAGCAGTTTGTTATAAACAGGATGTGTGGGCAGCAGAGACCAGTATGTGAAGGATGAGGAAGGCACTACTACCGCGCAGAAATGCCCGATTTCCTTTCTTTGATGAGCAACTGTGTTTGTGAATGACGTTCACTGCTGAAGTCACAGAAGACACTACAGAAGAATTGTACAACCTACTTTCTTGAAAAACATACATCCATTATAATAGAGAAACTTTGACTCTGACACAAAATCCCTTAGTTGTACATGTGAGGAATAGATACACACATGCTACATCAATATCTAGATGATGATTACCTCTTTCTGAATGGGCCGAAAGGAAGAAAGTAGCATCTTTGGTGCCTCCTCTCTTCGGCACATTTGAAGGAAAATTAGCGCTACAGACTGATCTTGGTCCTCTAACTGATGCACTTTCTTCTTATACTTGACTCCAAGTAAAGCAGAAGAACCAAACAACACAGGTGGATCACCACAAACTCCACTTGGGCTAAGTTGCTTGCCAATGGACATCTTTCTAAAGCTTTTTTTGCACTGCATCCTTGTGGCTTCTTTAAAAGTAAACCAAAGAAATGCTTTATTTAGGCTCTAGGCACAGTATACAGAGGTTGTGCTTTCAGAAACATTTTGTGTTGCTTTTCATGCATACAAAATTAACAGTTCAAAATAAATTTTCAGCAATACTTCTTAATATTAAAAAAAAATCATCTCCTCTAGGCTTTCAGATGTTCAATTTAAGCCCATACCTTACTCTCCCAAGCAAAAGTATGTTGCTACACCTCCCTCAACTACTATTGCATTTGTCTTTCCAATGGGGAATAACATCATGTACTTTCTCCCCTTAGAATAACATTAAACTTTATCATTTTTATTCCCATTGTCACTCAAACAATGATTTTAAAACCATTAGTTTCTAAACCCTACCACATGAAAAATGTTACCTCATTCAAACTGAAATACTATCAGTCTTAGAAAAAGAAGAGATATAGGGAAAACAAGAAAGAAAACTCTTCTGTTCTCTGTGGCATATGCTACAAAGAATAAAAAGTTAAACTTTGAAATATCCAACCTGAACTTATCGCAATCCATCTTCTTACTGTCCAACCCTGTTCAATACATTGCATATTGTAAAAAGAGCTCCATTTCACTCTAACCACTGAAGAAGAAATGTAAATCTTTATGGTGAATTTAATAAAGCTAGCAGTTTAAACAATATTTTTATGTCCTTATGGATACCTTCAAAAAGCATCTATTTTACATTCGTACTTAATGCTACCAAGTTTACAATCCTTCAGAGTACTCGATATGCGTTTGTGCTGCACTTCTCAATCTATCTAAACGTCTTGTAAGAGACATCACTACTGCAAACAAGACAATCTCCGCTGTCAAACTAGATTTTTCTTCATATTAATCTTCCACCTACACGGATATATCAGTCTCTCTCAATTCCATCCATTCTCAACTACTTCACTATAACTGCACCAGTCCCACTGGTAACTTCTTTATTTTTCTTAATCACGTTATCAAGATAATCAAACACCAGCACTTTTCCAGTCCAGAATAACTTCAATGCTACAGGGAAAGACAGCTAACATTTTAGTCACTTATATTTACACTCTCACATCACATCATCAAATCCAAAATGACTCAATGTCACCTCTGAGTAACCTTACTCCACAAACATCATTTTTCAGCATGGTTGCCACAGCGTCTACTACACTTACTTGGTCTCTCCCTCTCTGCGATGCATACAACAACAAACACAGATAAAAACACAAAACAATATTGGCCTGGACCTCTTTTTCCAGTGGTAGCAAGCATTTTGCTGATACAACATCGACCCTTAAGTAAAATCAGTCGATTTTGTCATTTTACCTCTCACATAGTCCAAGACATCAATTTTCTCTTCTTCTTCCAAAGCATCACATAACCTTTTAAATTCCGGTTTGTGTTTATCCTCCAATACAGTAAGATGGGTCTTAATTTGATATAGTCTCTTTATCTGTCCCTGAAGCCTTCTCTAGAATCTCCATTTGCTGCCTAATGGGTTTCATCAACTCCTGTTGGTCTTGCAGGTATTTGGCATCATCAACAGTGACAACTGCTTGCCTGCTGAAGTAAACATCAAACACCCCCATCAAATGGCTCACCACAATACATATTACCTCCAAACTGTTTTGTATTCTCACTTGCAGTCAGTTTCAAAAGCTTTACTGCGTCTCCGGGTGGATGCTGGACATCATGGTGACTACTACAAGTCTGCAACTCATTCCCCCACAACCACAATATCTCTTTTATTACACAATCGATCTCCATGACTATTTAGAGGACAACATCTTTCTTTTTCTTTCTGAAAATGTATCAAATTAATGGTATTTAACTCTTGTACTAAAAAAAAGAAGTTATGTCTTACCATAAAGTTCCATTTGTGTTGTTCATCTTCTTTCATTCATCATTGATGGGTTCGGTTCCTAGCCCTCGGAACTGAGTCAGCCTATTACCAAGCTCGCGCCAGCCAAAAAAAACTCTCGAGCTAAGTCTCTACCCAGAATGCCCTTCTCCCTGGTACCTCAGATCGAGTTTGCTAAGAAAGGAAGCAAAGCCGAGGCCACTTCTACACAAGTACCCTAGTGCACTACTTAGACCCAAAGCATCCCCCAGGAGCCTTTGGAGGGGGAAGGAGGGTGGAAAGTGAAGAATGAAAGAAGATGAACAATACAGATGGAACGTTATAGTAAGACATAACTTCTTTTTTATCTAATGTTGTTAATCTTATTTCCATTCATCACTGATGGGACAGAATCCCAAGCTACCTTGAGGTCCATGGGCGGCCCTTATGGAAGAACATTCCTGAGTACCATTGAGCCGAAGGCCGCTCTCCCCCTGGAGACCAGGTCCAATTTGTAATGAATGATAAAGGTATGAGGCTTAGCCCAAGTAGTTTCTGCGCAGATGTCATCCATGGATGCCCTGGAATGGAATGCTATAGAAGTTACCATAGATCTAGTGGAGCGGGCTTTAACTTTTGGCATGGATTCATTATGGAGGGAATAGGTGACACGTATGCAGTCCCTTAGCCATCTTGATAATGTAACCTTGGAAACAGCTTCTCCCATTTTGGGTCCCGAAAAAAAGGTGAAAAGCTGTTCAGATTTACAGACAGGTTTGGTCCTGTCTAGGTAAAATCTTATTGTCTATGTACGTCTAAGGTGTGAAGGCAATACTCTCCTCTATTGGCAAAATTTGGAAAAACACTGGTAGATCAACGGACTGGTAAACAGGGAATTCAGAAACAACTTTTGGAAGAAAGGATGGGTTCGTCCGAAGTGACACTCTGTCTTTAATAAAAAACAGATAGGGCCTCTTGATATACAATGCCTGCAGCTCCACAACTCTTCTAGCAGAGGTAATGATCACCAGAAACAAAGATGTCCAAGACAAAAACTTTAGGTCACACTTAGCCGCGGGCTCAAAGGGCTTTTGAGTCAAAGACTGGAGGACTAAAGTGAGGTTCAATGGTTCTACGGGCTGTCTGAGAGGAGGCCTGAGATGAGAGGTGCCTTTGAGGAAAGCCTTGCAGAGGCATAAAGAGATAAGAGGGGTGCCATCGATACCATTGTGGAAATTGCCACTAGATGTACTTGTACTGTAAAGGCAGAGGCTCCATTATCAAAACACCTAGCCAAGTATTGAAGCACTGCAGTAACTGGAGCCGAATACGGGTCTAGCATTTTATCCTTGGATCAAATGGAAAACCTTTTCCCTTTAACCTGACATAGTCTTCTGGTGGATGGTTTGTGATGGTGGTGAGAGGCCAGAATGATGTCTTCAACAGGTGAGGAGAGATTAGCCTGCCTGGCGACTAGCAGAAGTGGAGAAACCAAGCTGTCAGCTTGAGAGTGGACAGGTTCGGGTGACACAACCCTTGGGGGTGAGTGGTCAGATCTTGTAAAGGGTCCAGAATCCATGGCGGGAATACTAGGTGAGGCCGAAGAAAGGGGAACCAAATTTATCGAGGTCAGAATGGGGCTATGAGGATCACCTTGCATCTCAACCAAAGAGCTTTCTTTAGAAATTGTGGATCAGAGGAATGGGAGGATAGGCATAGAGAAGTCCCATGGGCCAATCGTGGATCAGAGCATCCCTCGGTGACTCCCCCTTCAGGGGAAGTAGGGTGAAGTAGCTGCTGCACTTGGTGTTTGATGGGGAAGTGAAAAGATCGCAACAAGGCTGGCCCCAGTGGTTGAAGATTACAGACGCCACCTTGGGGTTGAGGGACCACTCGTGGGGCATGAGGATGCATCTGCTCAGTTTGTCCACAATCACGTTGGAGCTCCCTGGGATATGTGTTGCTATCAGAAAGCGGTTGGAAGCTATCACTCACTGCCAAATTCTCATGGCTTCTCGACAAAGGGGGTAGGATTTGGTCCTCCTTGCTTGTTGATGTACCAGATCAATGACATATTGTCTGAATGGACTGCAAATGTCCCGGAGGGGATAGCCGCATGGAATGCCTGCAACGCTAACAGCACGGCTCTCAGTTCTAGGACATTGATATGCAGGTGGGCCTCTGAGGTGAACCATGTGTCTTGGACAGTCTTTCCCTGAAAATGGCCCCCTACCTGATCAGGGAAGCATCCGTGGTCACAATGGCTGTGGGATGGGAGGGTTGAAATAGGCAGCTCCAAAGGTCTACGTCTAGCCTCATCCACCAAAGCAGGTCCTGCTTGCAAAAGTTGGTTATTTGAATCTTATAATCCAGGGGATGACAGTTTCGGAACCATTGACACAGGAGGAGTCATTGTAGAATTCGCATATGTAGTTTTGCTAGAGGCACTATTGGAATTGACGCATCCATAGAACCTAGGGCTTGGAGAACTTTACTTGCAGAAGCTGATGTTTGAGAAAGAATAACTTGGATTTGAAGCCTCAATTGATGGAGTCTGTGAAGAGGGAGTGATACCAGACAGGACTATTGAACACTGCTCCAATGAACTCCATTTGTTATGTAGGGATAAGACTTGATTTCTCCCAATGTATCATTATACCCAACAATTTTGCCAGAGAGAGAGTATGTTGTAGCGTCGTTATCAGAAGATGTTTGGTGGGGGCAGTAAGGAGCCAGTCATCTACATATGGAAACCCCCGGAATCCTTTTAGTCTCAAGTGAGCTGTTACCACTGCCAAGCATTTGTGAACACTCTGGGGGCTGTAGAGAGACCGAACAGCAGGGCACGGAATTGGTAATGACTGGCTCCTAGCCAGAAGCGAAGCAGACTCCTGGAGCATTTGTCCATCTTGATGTGGTAATACGCTTCCCGGAGATCTATAGAGCACATCCAATAGTCTTCTCTTAAAAAGGGAAGGATGGACTGAACCGTGGCCATCTGGAATTTGGTGTAGGAGACACTTGTTTAAGTTGCTGAGATCCAAAATGGGTTTCCTGTCCTCTGACTTTTTTGGCACCAAAAAGAATCTTGAGTAAAATCCGGATCCACGCTGGTCTGGTGGGACTGGTTGGATGACTCTTTTTCGTGACAGCTTTATAATCACTGAAGCTGCTTCTTCCCTTTGACTGGGTGAAACGTCGGGATGTTTTCTTGGAAATTTTGGCTGACAAAAAGGGGAATGGTGTAACCTCTGGTGAAAATATTCTACATCCAACGATTGGTGGTGACAGAGTGCCAGGCAGCTTTCCAGAGGTAAGCAATCGGGCTGCCCTTCAGAAGAGCTGATAAGGTTGTCCAGAGAAGAAGTCCCTGGAGCCTTGGTTGTGTGGACCTCTTCTGCCTCTATAGGGGCATCTTCTAGAATTGTTACCCCTCTGGCACTGAGGAGGGAACTGAGGAGAAAGTCGGCACCATAACCCGGGCAGACACGTCCATCCCCCAATCCCCAGATTGAGGAAGGATCAGTTCAGTGGGAACCGAAGACCGAAAGGATAAACTCGGGGCCGGAGTGAGGTGCACCGTAGGTGCCGAGAAGATGGGTTCCAAGAAGGATGTCGGAGCAGAGGGCTTCTGAACACAGATGGTCGAAGGAGGAGTGTAAGATGGAGTCCGTGGCTAGGGCAACTCAAGTCCAGCAGGTGGATGGGTTTTAGAAAGTGAGGGGAATCCCCCTGGCTACCAACAGCTGGTCCACAAGACACATATCATGTTCTGAAAGGCTCCTGGTGGATCTAGTGGATACTCCAGACATCAGGATGTTCGAGAAATGGGCTATATGTTTGGCCTAGAAATGGGTCTACAGAGGGAGAGTATCGGGTCTGTGATGCAAGGTCTGCTGGCACCGAAGTCTCTAGTTTCGAAACCGGAAGCAAAGGAGTCAGATCCAGTGAGGTCAGTACATCACTCGGTGCCAAAGTGGCACTCGGAGCCGAAACAGTTGGTTCCAAAATGGAAACTGAAGTTGAAGGTGTGCCCCGAGCTGAAGTAGTTGCAGGTGCCTAAGTCGAAATAGGCATAGTAAGATCAATGATTGGTGCAGGAGGAAGGGCGTGTACCAAAACAGGTGTCTGTATCAAAGGGTTTGAGATGGTCAAAGCCAAGAAAGGCGGAGCCGAAGAGGTAGATTTATGTGCCAATGACAACTTGGGGACTTTAGATTTTCCAGGTTTGCTCTGATCACCCGATGGTGAAGAATGAACAGAATGGGATCTCTTTTTGTCCTTAGAAGGAGGGGTTGAGACCTCCATCACAGAAATGGCCTCTGAGAAGGGAGACTTGAGTAACCCTTCAGAATGAGTTTATTTTTGCGCTCATTAAGAGTGCGTTGGCTGAAACTTTGACAAATATCACATGGAGGCTGCATTGAAAGGTGGGCCACTCCCAAACAGTAGACACAGTCACCATGCGAGTCACTATTAGGTAACTTGCCCTTACAAGAAGTGCAATGCTTAAAGCCAGAGGTACCATTCTTATCCAATATCTTAATAGAAAAGGACACCACAACTGACTGCATAATCCAACAATAATGAAGTCACTCCATTCAAAAAAACACAAGAAAATCACAAGAAAAACACCAATTTAACAATACACTGTATGAAGAGAAGAAAGGGAAACACCTGAATAAAGATAAAAGCTAACAGGTTAAGCAAGAGAAGACAATACCAGCTATGGTATTTAAGAAATGCCACAAGGGTAAGGGAAAAGGCTGTAGCCAACAATGGTACTTAAGATTACCAACAGTAACAACAGGTAGAGTGGAAGTAATATGGTTAGACCAAAGAAAAGACACTAGTAATACTAAAGGTTTAGTAAAATATGAAGATATCCAAAAACTTTTACACAAGTATCAAAAAAAGATTTCACTTAGCTGAGAGCTTGTCTGAAACGTGACTTTATGGCTAAGTGGCAAACGAGATCTGGGGTAACATGGAGAAGGGCATTCTGGATAGAGACTTAGCTCGAGAGTTTTTTTGGCTGGAGTGAGCTTGGTAATAGGACGACTCAGTTCCGAGGGCTCAGAACCGAACCCATCAACGATGAATAGAAAGAAGATTAACAACATCAGATCTGTTGTTATTCAGAGTTCAGCCTCAAGAAACATCGAGCATGCACACACCTCCAATCATACATCAGTGGAAATACGAAACAATGCAATGCATCGCTCAGTGATCTAGTTTCAAGCCCAGCATTTTCTACTGCTTCAATTCTTTAAGTTCTTCTTTTAGTATTTCTGCATCTATTTTTACTCCTACTGTCTGTCAACCATCAGTCCATCTGCCAGCTAACTGGCAAATTCAATCCCCTTCATAGGGGTGAGGGTCAGTCAGGAGGGACTGCCATTTAAACAGCCATCATTGCAATTATTTTTTTTTCTTTCTTTTCCTTCCAGCTCTAACTACACACATGCTGGTAGGTGCCGGGGAGGAGGTGTCCAATGAGCTATCTACAGAAGATGTCCTCTTACTTCTGAAAGGGGTGTTCCTTCAAGATGGCTGTGTCCTCGGAGCACAAGTAAAATCTCACTTGTCCAGTGTGCCTCCAAGTCTGTGCAAACCCATACCACGTCCTAATAGAGGCATGTGGGCCATGCCTTTTCTCCATTCCCTCTTTACCTAGCTTATGTAACGCCAGGTGTTACCCTGATCACCTGGGTCATAGTAAGGTCTCTATCCCTCTTCCCCAGCCTACATGTTTTTAATACAGATGCCTCTAGAGCACCCAACCCAAATATTTCACATAGGCATACTACCACAAAAACTGATAACTGCTCCAAAGATATGCAAAAAAGTGGCATAATCTAATGTCACTGCCTTAGCTTTAGTAGTATTAATATTAAAACTTGAAAACCTACCAACACTGGATAGAGCGCTAAACAATTAACAAATTCTCTTCTTTCTGGATAAATACAGCAAATTACCTGCAAATCGTCAGTGAGTAAAAAGACTTTATAAGATTTCTATACCTTACACCTGATTATAACAGGGACCTAGTACTTTGGAGAAAACCTGTCAAAGGCAACAAAGGGAAGTATGAGGTGTACGCTTCACCTGGCACTAGCATACAGCCTTGTTCACTAAGAATGGCAACTGAAACTCCCACACATCTTAAATATTTACTTATCATGTAGGCTCTAAACTGTAAGACCTCATGCAGGAAGATACAGTGGACCATTTATGATTAAACCCACTATACCTTGATGGACAAAAAAGGCCCTTTATGGAGAGTTCTTCATCATCAGTACACAGTTACAAATATATGCATCTGGAGAGTTTCTCCTCAGGCCTCCACTGAAAATAGGCTTCTTTCCAAGTCGGACCTTCCTGGTTAACAAATGTTAAATAAATAAATCAGTAGACCTAACATGTGGCCAGGTGACGCTAGAGACCAGACCCAGGGATCAGACTGGTCAGCAGTGAATCATGGTTGAGTAAACCAGAGTTTGGTGGTGTTTACACCCAAAAGTGTACCCCTAAGGTTGTCAACCATGTGTGTGCACCTCTTCACAGGCTTTCATGTGATAGACTGGGATAGAAAGATGATGTTAGTACATGTGAGGACTTGATATTCATTGTAGAAATGGACTTACCATCAAGCAGCAGCCTATGTTGTAACTCAGAGTCCTCTTGACAGTGTCTTGGTTAAGCCTTGGGGCTAGGCATGAGACCACATCATTGAATCAATTGCTGCCACCCTCCTTGTACAGAAGAGGAACCACAATTTCTCCTTCTTCCACAAGTGCAGGGGTGAATTTCAAAGAAGAGTTTTATGTTGTTTTCCTTCCTGAAGCAATGCAGATGCAGTTACTGACTGGCAATTCAATTGCCACAAGGACAATTAGCTGATTTTCTTCCATCGCAGAACATGGAAAGAAAGCAAAGTGTGCAAGCTTTGGAAGAGAAAATAGTGGACTCAAATGCTGGGTATGTTCATAAAGACAATTTTCAATTTCATGATGTGTGCAAGTAGCAGGCACAGGTGGCACACGGCAAGCTAAACGGCGAGTAATAAAGAATATTTACTCAACTTCTCTTCTAACCACAAGGTCGTGATCAGCAGAAATTTTTGAAAAATGCAAAATAACCATAGAATAAAAATACACAGATCAGGCAGACACCAAAATAAATCAATAACACCTGTATAACAACCATGGTCAGCATAAGATACCTCTCTGCCCAAATAGAAAACCTCTTCCACTTGGCAGAGTACCCTTACTGGACGGCGGGCTTCGTGGCACTTTTAATGACCTCTAGCAACCCAGCTGAGAGGTCCAATGGGATGAGACAACCGACAGTATAAGCCAGGACAAAATATGGAACTTATTGCCCCAACCATGGAGGACTTCCTTGGCTTGGACCATGGTGTTTCTTGTCTCACTAGAGATCAGAAAGCCTAAACACACCCTTGCCACCAAGGAGCATCAAAAGTTTATGATTTGGCCTTTCTTCCCTAAATTTGGTGATGAGTAATGGAATAAAGAGGTTATGGTGGGAAGGTCTGCAGGAATCTCCCCTGCCACAAAATGGAAAACAAATCCAGTGCTACCTTCCCGTATCCTGCTTTACCAGGCAAAAAGGGAAGACATGTTATTCTCATTGGCAAACAAGTGGAAGATCCAAAACAGACAACTCTGAAATCCTCAACTCCAACAGAAAACTGAAGCAGCAGCAGAGAAAGTTCACTTCACCGGAGATGTGAACTGCATACAGAATGACACTGTATCTGTAATCCTACATCCAAACTTGTACTGCCTCCCTGCTCAGACAATATGACCAAGTACCTCCTCATATTCTGGGTACAAAAGAATGGACTGGATGATGAAGGGGATCTGGAAAGAAATGGTTTATCTGGAATCACCTTCTCTACAGCAGACCACTTCTCTTGAACTGTGAAGATGGCAAGATGCACTCCCCACTCCAGAGCAAAGGATTTGTCAGGCCTGCAATGAGTTCAACTGCAGAAAAGAGACATATACGGATTGGTGGGGGTCCTCCTTTATTCCAGAGCATTGCAGCAGGGGACCAACACAAAGGAAAGATCCACGAGAAAACAATAAATCTGCAATCACTGACATCTCACCATCTACTGCAGTACACACATCCTCAGATTTGCATGGCCAGAAGGTACATAAGGATCAGAACTTAAGGCTTTTTATTGCATTCTCAATCAGAATTCAAAGGCTGTGGACAAACTGGGCCTTCTCGACAAGAAAGGATAACTTGGAAAATGGAGTAGTGTCCAAAATCGGCCTCACTTAAGGCAATTCTCTGAATGGGCACAAAAACAACTTTTCTTTTTTTTTAAAGAACATTTTTATTAATTTAACATATTTACAATATATATACAAAGAAATGAACAAATTCAACATTACATACTGTTATACACTGTTAGAAACACATTGAATCAACAAGGAAATCTTACATAATTAACACACTAAGAGTCTTGGTATTTTCAATATCAACATTTCAAGGCTATCCCAACTGCTGAAAGCCTTATTAGGACGTATAGATCTTGTTCTGATCACTTCTTTTTCAGTTTTACATTGAAGTGTTGTTAAATTTCAAAATTCGTTGAATGCAGGAACTGAATTCGATTTCCAATTTTTTTGTAATAACTTTTCTAGATACTCCCAGGAGGCTCCAGAAAAAGAAGTTATGTCTTACCATAATGTTCCATCTGTATTGTTGATCCTCGTTCAGTCATTACGCATGGGTATCGGTTCCGAGCTCGGAACCGAGCCGGCCATTTTCCAAGCTCAAGTCAGCTTCAAACTCTCGAGCTAAACTCTTACCCACAATCCCCCTCTCCCTGTTACCTCAGATTGAGTTTGCAAGTCAAAGAAGGTAGAGGCTACCTCTGGTCAAATAACCTAAGAGAACCGGATGGTGAGATCCACTAGAAATCACAGGAGGGGAAGGAGGGAGGATTGTAATGACTGAATGAGGATCAACAATACAGATGGAACGCTATGGTAAGACATAACTTCTTTATCTGATATTGTTAATCCTCATTCATTTCTTATGCATGGGACAGAGTCCCCAGCTACCTCTATTCCTGGGAGGCTCTCATGGAAGGACATTCCTGAGCAGCATAGAACCGAAAGATGCTCTTCCTCTGGAGGCCAAATCCAATTTGTAATGATTGATGAAGGTATGAGGCGTAGCCCAAGTTGCAGCAGCACAGATGTCATGCAAAGAAGCTCTGGCATGGAAGGCAGCAGAAGTTGCCACCGACCTTGTTGAATAAGCTTTCATGGTAGTAGGCAACGAGATATTACGTTGTGCATAAATAAAGGTCACACAGTCCTTCAACCATCTAGCTAATGTGACCTTACTAACAGCAGATCCTAATCTAGGTCCCAAAAATAACTGGTCAGATTTACAAAAAGGTTTAATCCTGTTTAAGTAAAAACATATTTGCCTGTGTATATCTAGGGTATGTAGGCAATACTCTCCTCTGAATGATTGGGAAAGAAAACTGGCAATTCAATGGCTTAATTAATGGACATTTCAGAGATCACTTTAGGCAGAAATGACAGATCAGTTCTCAAAGACACTCTATCTCTATGAAAAATCAAGTATGGACTCTTGATACATAAAGCCTGAAGTTCAGAAATAAGTCTGGCAGAAGTAATAGCGACCAAAAACAAGGTTTTCCATGACAAATACTTGAGGTCACAAGAAGAGGCTGGTTCAAAAGGTGACATTGTCAGAGCTTGTAGAACTAATGATAAATCCCATGGTTGAATAGGTTCTCTAAAAGGTGGCTTCAGATGATTCACACCTTTTATAAAGGTCTTGCACAATTTATGGGACATGAGAGGAATCTTGGACACCCTCATCAAAATTAGAAATTGCAGCCAAATGAACTCTAATGGTAGAGGCCAATAGACCCGATTGAAACAGGTCGGCCAGATAGTTTAGTATTATCGACACTGGTGCTGAAAAGGGGTCTACTTGTTTATCTTTCAGCCAACAGGTAAATCTTTTCCACTTGCTGAGATAAGTAATTCTAGTGGAAAACTTATGAAAGCAATGAGAATATCATGTACTGGTAAAGAAAGATCATTCTGCCTGCAATCAAGGGAACTGGAGTAGCCAAGCCGTGAGCTTCAGGCTGTTCAAGTTGGGATGAATCAGGTTCTGTGGGTATGAGATTAACTCTGGGGTTGGATGGAGAATCCATGGTCGATCTATTAGGCGAGACCAAAGGAAGGGGAACCAAATCTGTCAAGGCCAATATGGTGCTATGAGGATCACCTTGCTCTTCAACCGACAGGCTTTCTTCAGAAACTGGGGAATGAGGGGAAAGGGAGGAAATGCGTAAAGAAGACCCGAGGGCCAATCGTGGACTAGAGGGTCCCTGGGTGACTGTCCCAGAGGGGGAATCAGGGTGAAGTAGTTGCTGCATTTGTAGTTGGTCGGGGATGCAAAGAGGCTGCAGCAAGGACAATCCCAGCAGTGGAAGATCTTCGCCGCTATGGGATTCAGGGACCACTCGTGAGGTTGAAGAATGCACCTGCTGAGTCTGTCTGCTATCACGTTGGAACTCCCGGGAATGTGCATTGCTAGAAGAAAACGGTTGGTAGCCATCGCCCATTGCCATATCCTCATGGCCTCTCGACAAAGGGGGTAAGATTTGGTTCCACTTTGCTTGCTGATGTACCAGACCACCGCCATGTTGTCTGATGGAATCGCAATTGTCCCAGACGGCAGCAGGGGAAGCACCGCCCTCAGCTCTAGAACATTTATATGCACATAGGCCTCCAGTTCAGACCAAGTGCCTTGGACTGTCTGTCCCTGACATACCCCCACCCCATCAGGGAGGCGTCCATGGCCACTGTGGTTTTGGGTTGCTGGGGGTAGAAGGGGCGAGACCATTGAGAGAGATTGTGTCATCCACCAATTTAAATCCTGTTTGCACCTGTGGGTTACTCGAATTATGGCTGAAAGAGGATGCTGAAAAGGATACCACTGGGTGAGCAGTAGCCATTGTAGAAGCCTCATGTGAAACCTGGCCAGGGGAACAATGGTGATGGAGGATGCCATGGAACCCAACAGCTGTAGAACCGAGTGAGCCGTGGATTTTTCCTTTAAAAGGATTGGAATTAGTTGTTGCTTCATCCTTAGAATTTTGTGTTCTGGAATAGCAGCTCTGCAGTTTTTTGTGTCCAAGATAACCCCTCTGAATTCTGTCGAATGAGATGGGGTGAGATTGGATTTCTGCCAGTTTTTGGTTATGCCTAGCCTTTCAGCAGTGAGGAGAGAGTATGCCAGGGCTTTTTCCAGTAGACATCTGGTGGGGGCAGAAATGAGCCAGTCGTCTAGGTATGGAAACACCTGGAATCCTTGAAGTCGCAAGTGAGCTGTGACAACTGCCATGCACTTTGTGAACACTCTGGGGGCTGTAGAGAGTCCAAAGGGCAGTACTCTGAACTGGTAGTGACTGGCTCCTGCACGGAAGCGCAGAAATCTTCTTGATGGCCTGTCCACCTTTATGTGGTAGTATGCATCTTGAAGATCTATAGAGCACATCCAATCGTCTTTTTCCAAAAGCGTGAGGATAGACTGTATTGTTACCATCCGGAATTTTTGTACTCTCACAAACTTGTTCAATACACTGAGATCCAAAATTGGTCTCCAGTCCCTGGTTTTCTTTGGCACCAAAAATAGTCTTGAGTAGAGTCCGGATCCTATCTAGTCTGGAGGGACTATTTGGATGACTCTCTTTCTTAGCAGCTTTTCTATCTCTAGTGCTGCTTCTTCCCTTTGACTGGGTGGAACGTCGAGAAGATTTTTTGAAGGGACAGGACAAAGATCGAAGGGGATATGATAACCTCTGGTTATAATCCTTTGTACCCAGGAATCGGTGGTGATGGTTAGCCAGGAAGGAGGGTAGAAGGAGAAACGTCCCCCAATCACCTGCAGAGGAAAGGAGTTGGGCCGCTCTTCAGGAGCGCTGATAGGATTGACGAGGGAAAGAACCCCTGGAACCCTGGTTACGCGGACCCCCTCTGCACCGAAAGGAGCGTCTTCCCTGTGAGTTTCCCCCTCTGCCTCTGGGGGAGAACTCGGCCTGTGTGTCACGGAAAGGACCCTGAGATTTCTTGAACCATATCTTCCCACTCTTTTGGTTTTGGGAGAAAGCACGTCAAGGGGAAGAACAATGGACACCTAGGGCAGAAAGGGTCTTACCATCCTGTTCACATCTGGCCAGTGTGCATTTAACTTTGGGCCCAAACAACGAGGAGGCCTCAATGGGGACATTAAGAAAAGAAGACTTAAAGGGTTCCACGAAGTTGCACAAGCACATCCAGGCGTGCCGTCTCAAGACCACAGCTGAACCCGCTGCTCTAGCTGCTCTTTCTGATGCGTGAGATATCAGTCGCATAGAGGAGTTAGATATAGATTCAATGGTAGCCAGCTGAGAGGCCACTTTGTCACGGACCTCATCAGACACAGCACCAGCCAAGGTTTCAGAGAGCTCAGAAACCAGATCCCTTTGAAGCCTGGTAAAATGTGCCATATAATTCAGGGACCTGATAGCAAAGGTCGCTGAAGCAAAGGTGCGCGTCCCTATCCTATCCAGGGCCCGGGATTCTTTGTTAGGTGGATGGACAGTCTGACATTCTTCTTCTGCCAGATCCTTTTTTGTTATGGCCACCACCATCAAAGCATCCACAGGAAGACCTTTGGACGAATAGGGCTCTGAAGCAGGAGGGGACAAGATCTTATCTGGCCTCCGGGGAATAGCTTCGATGGTATCAGGAGCCTTCCAAGCACACTGCATGATGAGCCGGACGAGTTCATCGGCAGGTGGAGTAACCCAGGAGGTAGGGGGCTGGGTGTGAAAGGCCTGCAGGAACACAGATTCCTCAGAGGTCAGATTAGAGGACTGCCAGTCACCTCTCTGTTTCAGGATTTCGAGGATATCACCAAAGGATACCTCAGAGGATGACCAAGGGGATCCTCCCCCCTCATCAAAATCTGTGTCTTCGGTGAGGGACTCCTCTGTGGAGTCCATGTGCTTCCTCTTACACTAACTTTTCTGGTGGACCTCCTCAGCGGGAGAAGCTGGGGAAGACAGAGGAAAAGGGGATTCCTGAGGGAATATGTCCTGCGGCCCTTGCACCCGGTGTCCGCTAGATGCAACTTGTGAAACCAGTGTACCAGAGGAGGGCGGAGGTATAGACAGTCTGGCATCACCAGCAGCAGCAGCGTAAGCCTTCTCCAGCAGTTGGAAGGCTGGTCCACCCGAAGAGGAGTGTATGTCTAGGACAGGGGTCACCCCTCCCCTAAGCTGCTCAGCCTGCCAACCCGGAGTCCCTGGATGGCTGTGGAACAGCAAGCTATGCATGTCACAGCTGACAACCTGGGTTATAGCAAAACTTTCCTGCCACGAAGGCAACTGCGGTTCCTTAGTAAGATCCATAAAGGGAACCGCAGAAGGGGAAGACTGTGCTATATCCATGGGCTTCAAAGGCAATGAAGGGGGAGAATAAGAAGGGGTCTTTGGAGATGGGTGATCACCTCCCAAGGAAGGATAGTTCCTGAGGGGTGGGATACCTCTGGCCATGAGTACCTGGTCCACAAGATGCAACACATCATGTTCGGAAAGGCTTCTAGTGGACCTCACGGAGACTGAGGGAGAAACAGGCCTGTCCACAGAAGAGGCAGACTCTGTGCCCATCTCATCTGACCACACAAAGTAAAACGGTGCTGAGAGAGACTGGACTACTGCTGTCTGCACCGAAGAAGTCATCGGTGCCATGGTCATTGTCTGCACAGAGACAGGGATCGGTGCCAAAGCTGGAACTGAAAAAACTGGAGTCAACAATAAAGGCATCGGTTCCGAGGAAGATCTCGGAGCCGATGCGGTCAAGGTCTGCGCCAACTGAACAGTCGGTGCTGATACAGTGGTAATGGTCTGAACCGGGGAGCCCCTCGGTGTGCATATATATAAGGCTGCAGGAGAAGACGGAGCAGAAATCACTAATGGAGCCGAAGGCCTCGGTGCCGAAGGTCTAGGCACCAAAAGCACTGGGGCTGACAGAGAGCTCTGGAGCCAAAACGTTAGCCTTTTTAGGTTTTGGTTGGCGGGAGTCCCCAGCCGGGGACGAAGGCAAAGATTTAGCCTTAGTAGGAACAGCCAAGGTTTTCTTATGGGCTCTAGGAGGGGTTGAGACCTCCGACCCAGAAATAGCCTCTGAAAAGGGAGATTTTAGAAGTCCCTTCAGTATCAGCTTGCTTTTCCTTTCCAACAAGGTTCTATTAGAAAAGTTCTCGCAAATAGTACAGGGTGGGTCAACAGACAAATGGGAAGCTCCCAAACAATAAACACACAGAGTGTGCATCAGAAGTAGGCAGTTTGTGTCCACAATCAGAACACCGCTTAAACCCTAGACTACCTTTCTTATCTGCCATGACAGCAAATTAATTAATAGAAAAGGTACCAACAATGGTACAAGAGAGTACCCAAAGGTATGAGAGAAAAAGGGAAAAGGATTACCAACGATGGTAAAGACAGAATACCTCGTGGTAAAGAAAAAAGCAGAAAAACCTGAAGAAATTATGAACGCTAGATCTGATAGGGTAAGAGACAATAAAATACTAACTTTTCTGACAGAAAAGTAATCTGTAAAGCTATTAAACAACAATTGACTGTACTTAGCTCAAGAGAAGTAGCTTGACACGACCGAATGGCAACATGGCAAATTAAATCTGGGGTAACGGAGAGGGGGGTTGTGGGTAAGAGTTTAGCTCGAGAGTTTGAAGCTGACGGGAGCTCGGAAAATGGCTGGCTCGGTTCCGAGCTCGAAACCGATACCCATGTGTAAGGATTGAACGAGGATTAACAATATCAGATCAGTTTTTGCTGTTTGGCTTTTACAGATAAAGGAAGTACAACATTCATTAATATTACTGATCTAGTTTAACAATTATTAGACCATAACCTGTTAAAAAACATACTTATCTCTTCTTAATATACATTTATTTTTCACAATCCATAGACGTGTGTACATCTTTACTACTGATGAAGTCATTTTACTAAACTTAAGAGATTTTACAGGGAATAACAAACATTCCATGTATATATTTCCACATAAAAACTTTCCAGCATAAACTTCAAGTTTGACTAACTGATTTAAAAAACAAAGTTATATTCTTACCTTCTATTGAGTCACTCAATCTACTACCTAAAAAGTTCCAGAATTTTGCATCAGAATTATTACTACTATTTATGGTTAACTTATATAACTTGACAACCTTCCTTTGTAGGTCAATTTACCCTCAATGATAGCAATCATATATTCATATAATGGGGGAACAGTGTTCTGTTCCTCTTCACTCAATATCCACAAATAAATTTAATTTCTTACTGATGGATGATATTAACTGGTTAACAGATTCATCCAACTTATAATCTTTCATTAAATATTCTGCCAACTCAGCTTTTCCTTTGTCAAAGCAATCAGGGCATAATACTAATTCATTCATTTTTAGCAAATTCATTTTAACATTGTTCTCAGTAGGTGTGTGCAATGGGAAAAAACAAAAAATTCCATTTTGATATTAATGAGGGATGTAACGTATTATCCTTTCCTTGTTTCAGTATGAGTAAGATTACAGAAAATGTCCACGATGGAGGAATTCTTTTGTCACTCTGAATTATCTTGAAAATGTCACTTAGTAGTTGTAAAATATTTAACAGAAGCAGACTACATAATTCCATGCATAAACCATCTAACCCTACAGCTTTATAATGTTTCCCTTTTTTAAAGGTTGTTTAACTTCTATTAGGGTAATAGGCTTATTCAACGGATATACTTGTTGGTCATTAAATTCATTAGTAACATTTTTGTTTAACTACTTAATTTTATAATTATCAGGATCATTATTTTTTATCTTTATTACGATCCCACATGGATTTTTTTTAAGTTAAGCTTTTCCTATATGTCTGAAGTAAGCTCATTAGCTCATGAGAATTTTAGATATTGATTTGTGCCTTTTTGTTTAACATCTTACTTCCATTAGCTAATCTACATAAACTTTCTGAAGTCATCTCGTAACTGTGCATTTTTTTTTCTAAAGCTCATTCCACTTTATGCTTTAAAAATGCCTGGTATTTTGTCATTATTTTTCTAATGACTTCAGTATTATCCAATTTCTTTGTTTGTTGTTCAAACCTCGCTTTGTGTATTTTGTCTTGAATTTCTAACAACTCTATCCCACTCTTATTTTATTACTAGCCCATCCTCCCATTCTATCTTTAATATGCATTTTAAGGTATCCCATGGTAAAACTTACTAACCTTACCATGGTCATTCAAAGATAAAAAATTCTTGATTTGTTCCGTAAGTTAACTCTTAAATTCTTTTAATTTCATCATACATACTGGGATTCTATATACAATCTGAAATTTCTTTATATTTATTAACGTACTAATACTTAGTGCATTATGATCAGATAAGGGATAACTAGAAGTTATGTACTCACCATAACGTTTGATGTATGTGGTCCATCTTGCCTCACATTCTTACTCACGGGTTCGGAGCTGAACATCAGCTCCGACTCGGCCAACTTATTTTTCTAGCACGAAGTCTCTAATTGGCTGGGCTAACCTGGCATCCCATGTTGCACTGCTCCCTAGCCCCAGATCTAGTTTGCAGCAATCCATAGTCACACCATGCACAACCACAGTTCAGTAAGGTAGAACACTATCCAGGGTAGCAAAGAAAAAACAACCAACACCGAAGAGTACTGAAGACCAATGTCGCCTCCAAATCCTCCAGGAGGGGGGACAGGTGGGAGGGAACATAAGAATGTGAGGAGAGATGGACCACATACATCGAACGTTATGGTGAGTACATAACTTCTAGATGTTATGTGGTCCAATCTCGCCTACATTCTTACTCACGGGACAGCGTCCCCAGCACCTCTATCCTGTGAGGCTCAATGGAAGATGCTCCTGAGAACAGTGGAACCAAAGGAAGCCTGGCCCCTAGAAGCCACGTCTAATTTTAATGCGTAATAAAGGTGTGGGGAGAAGCCCACGTGGCCGCAGCACAAATTTCATCCAAAGATAGCCTGGAATGATAAGCTACTGAAGCGGAAACAGCCCTAGTGGAGTGAGCCTTGACGGGGAACGGTAAATTTCTGCCTGCTGACGAAGAGACATAGGCGATACAATCAGAAATCCATCTGGAAATTGCAATCTTAGAAATAGGGGAACCTGTTCTATTTTCTGAAAAGGACACAAACAGTTGGTCAAACTTACAAAGTTGCTTTGTCCTGTGTAAGTAAAATCAAAGCTGCCTGTGTACGTCCAACTGATGAAATTTAAACTCTGCCTTGTTGGAAAATTGAGGGAAGAAAACTGGCAGCTCAACAGACTGACTGAGATTAACAGCAGAGGTTACTTTCGGAAGAAAGGACAGATTAGGTCTCAAGGAAACCCTGTCCTTATGAAAGATTAAATACGGGGATTTGATGGACAATGCTTGAATCTCCGACACTCGTCTGGCTGATGTGATGGCTATTAAGAATGCAGTCTTCCAAGACAGAAATTTTAATTCACAGGTGGCAGCTGGCTTGAAAGGTGATGGTCAGGGCTTGTAAGACAAAATTTAAATCCCACGGCATGATGGGTTCTGACACAGGAGGCCGTAGTAACAAGGTGCCCCTCAAAAAGGCCTTACATAGTTTATGAGCCATGAGAGAAGGTTCGTAAGAGGTATGAAAATTAGAAATAGCAGCCAGCTGGACCTTAATGGTCGCAGGAGCAGAACCCTGCTGAAAAAGTATGGATAAAAAAATCTAAGACAGCAGGGGTGGGGGGCTGTGAAAGGATCGTGTCCCTGGGCCTGAGCCCAAATTGAAAATCTTTTCCACTTGCTGGAATAAATCTTTCTGGTAGAAGATTGATGAGAAGAAGAAGATAAAATGTGTACTACCTCAGGTGAAAAACGATGAAGTCTGACTAAAGATGGAAGTGGAGTAGCCAGGCTGTCAACCTGAGGGTCCGCAAGGAGGGATGGGACTGTCCCGACATGTGTGTCAGTAGGTTTGGTGCTGGGTCCAGAGTCCAAGGACTGTCCACTGCATACTGATGAAGAAAGGAGAACCAGACTTGGCGAGGCCAGTGTGGGGCAATTAGAATCATCTTGCTTCCCGAGGAAATGGCTTTCTGAATCACTCTTGGTAGCAGAGGAAACGGAGGGAAAGCATAGAGCAGACCGGGAGGCCACTCGTGGACTAGAGCGTCCCTGGGTGACTCCACCTGTGGGGGGATCAGAGTGAAGTAGTTGCTGCACTTGGCATTGTGGGGATTGGCAAAAAGATCGCAGCAAGGCTGACCACACCTGTTGAAAATCTGTTCCGCAACTCGGCGGTTTAGGGACCATTCGTAAGGCATCAGAATAGATCTGCTTAGCCTGTCTGCTAGCAGATTGGCCTTCCCCGGAATGTGCGTTGCCACTAGGAACTGTCAGGAAGACACAGCCCACTGCCACACTCGCATGGCCTATCTGCATAGGGGGTAAGATCTGGTTCCCCCTTGCTTGTTCAGGTACCACACCACGGACATGTTGTCCGAGTGAATTGCAATTGTTCCTAGGGGGAGAGAGCTCTGCAGTGCTTGCAACACCAGTAACACCGCTCTCATCTCTAGAACTCTGATGTGCAGATGTACCTCGTGATCTTGCCACGTGCCTTGGACCGTCCTGCCAAGATAATGCCCCCCCCACCCCATCTGGGAGGCATCCGTGGTCACAGTGGCAACTGGTGGCATAGGAATAAACGGATTCCCTTTGTTCAAGTTGGCGGAGCGTAGCCACCAACAGAGGTCCTGTTTGCACCGATCGGTGAGTAGGATTCAACTGGGACAGGGGAAGTTTCTGAAAGGACCATTGGGCAGAGAGGAGCCACTGCAGAAGCCTCATGTGTAATCTGGCTAGAGGCACTAACATAATGGTGGCTGCCATGGATCCCAGGAGCTGTAGAACCCATCTGGCCTGAACCTTCTTGAGGGGTAACAACGCGCAAACCTGACCATGCAACACCTGTATCCTTTCTTGGGGCAGGAACGCCCGCATATGAACGGTGTCTAGCTCTGCGCCTATAAATGTGACACGCTGTGAGGGCAGCAAGGCAGACTTTCTCCAGTTTAAGGTAATTCCTAGTTGATGACAAAGGGCAATGGTCGTTTCCCTGGCCTGAATGAGAAGATGCCTGGTGGGGGCAGTGAGGAGCCAGTCGTCCAGGTATGGAAACACTTGGAATCCTTGACGTCTCAGGTGAGCTGTCACCACTGCCAAACACTTGGTGAACACCCTGGGGGCTGTGGTGAGACCAAAGGGCAGGGCACGAAACTGGAAATGACTGGCTCCCAGCCGGAAGCATAAGTGACTCCTGGATGCCCTGTCCATTTTGATATGATAGTAAGCATCCTTAAGGTCGATGGATGCACATCCATACTTCTTTTCCCAGTAACGGGAAAACAGACTGAAGGGTGATCATTCGGAACTTGGACTTTAGAACGTAGCAATTCAGTCGGCTGAGATCCAAGATGGGTCTCAGGTCCCCTGTTTTTTTCGGCACCAAAAAGAGTCTTGAGTAAGTCCCTAATCCGATCTGGTCTGAGGGGACAGGTTGGATGACTCCTTTTTCAAGCAACAATGAAATTTCTAGTGTTGCTTGATACTTAACCTCCAGTAACTATTCGAAGCACCCATCGATCCTGAGTGATACTTGCCCAGGCTTCCGGGTACAACGAAATGCGGCCCCCGACTGGCTCTGGAATAACACAGTCAGGCAACACATCAGGGACGATGATAGGAAGGCCCACGAAAGGAATCACGGTCTCCCGAATTGCGAGGGCCTCCTCTGCCCCTTGGGCGGCGTCTCCCAGAATAGCCTCCCCCTCCTCTGCCTCTGGAGGGGACTCACCTTGAGCGGCAGGGAAAGACTTCTGTGACTTTTTGAACCACATTTTTCCTCCCCTCTGAGCCTTGGGGTAAGGCCTAGATGGAAGGGAAAAACGGACCCCTATGGCAGACAGGGTCTTCCCCTCTTGCTCGCATCTGGTGAGGGTGTCTTTCACTTTAGTCCCAAAGAGTGAGGACCCATCAAAGGGGGCGTCAGTGAAGGAAGACTTGAAGGCCTCCGTGAAATGACACAGGCGCATCCCGGCTTGCCTCCTGAGGGCTACACCTGAGCTAGCTGCCCTGCTCGCCCTTTCAGCTACATAAGATATGAGCCTCATGGACGAGTTGACAATCGAGCCAAGAGTAGACAGCTGGGCGTTAACCTTCTGCGTTAATGCCTCAGGTACGTTACCCGTTAGAGTATCTCCTAACTCTTTAAGGAGATCTCTCTGGAGCCAAGTAAAATGACAAAGATAATTCAGAGACCAAAGGGTGAAGGTCGCTGAAGAGAGGGTACGCTTCCCATACCGATCCATACTCCTGGACTCCTTGTTAGGAGGATGGACGGAGGAAGAAGACTCGGCTACTTCCTGCTGAGTGGCCGCCGCCACCACGGCATCCACAGAAACCCCTTTGGACAGGAACTCTTTCCCAGGGGGAGCTGAAAGAAATTTATTAGGGCATCTGGGTAGTGGTTCCACCGAGTCAGGAGTCTCCCACACCCTTCGACAGATCAAATTTAGGAGCTCATCAAAGGGTGGAGACACCCAGGAGGCAGAGGGTTGAGCCCCAAAGGCCTTGAGGAATACAGACTCCTCCTCAGAGGGGGTTTTGGACGACCAGCCGCCTCTCTGCCTCAAAATCTCCAAGATGTCTGAAAAAGAGACATCACCGGAGGACGACTTGGGGGACCCCTCTGACTCTTCGAGGTCAGTATCAGAAGTGAGAGACTCGTCCTGGGTGTCTATGTGCTTCCTCTTGCACAACTTCTTTCTTGGGGGCTCCTCAGGCACAGACTCCAAGGGGCCCTCAGAAAGTTGGGGACCACTCATGGGGGTATCTCCAGACCTTGGGGCTCCGTCGTCAACTGATAGGGGACATCAGAGGCTCTCGCCGGTGTGGAAGGGGACGGAATGACTGATCCGGGTGATGTCACTGAAGATCTGGCCAGTGTGCTCCTCATGGCCTCGAAGGTGGGTCCCCCCCGAATCCGAGGACCGACCAACCTCCGAGGCCATGACCGGAGCCGAAGTTCCTTGAGCCGAAGCACCGAGAGGGAGGCTCGGAACCGACATAAGTCCCAAAGTATCCCCCTCGGGCCCGACAGAGGAAACCCGAGTTCCGAAACCAGAGGACGGAGCCAACATGGTTGGAGCCGATGTAGGCACCGATAAAGCCTTAAGAGGTATCGGAGCCGGCAGAACATCACCCGGAGCAGAACACTCTGGCTCCGAAGACAAGGAGGTGCTCGGAGGAGGAATCATCGGTGCACTCATCGGGACTGGCTCCGGAGCCGACTGGGTCGGAGCCGAAAATTATTTTGCCAACACAGGCTACTGCAGGAGCCTCTGGACCACCCTATCCACATCCAAATCAGAGAGTCTGGAGGATTTGGAGGAGAGAGAAGGTGACTGTGATCTCCTATCTGGAGATCCATGTCTAACACTAGGAGACCAGCTCCGAATGAGCTCTAACAGAATTGGAGCCGAGGCTGATTCAAGAACCACAGCTACCTCCTGTGGCCCCGAGGACAAGGGAGCCGGGGAGGTAGACTCCAATTTGGTAGTCTTCTCCAGTGGCTCCGATGAAACAGATGGAGCCGGAGATCTCTTCTTAGCCTTAGAAGTCCTGGCTTTAGTTTGTGAACCAGAGGAAGAGTCCAAGGACTCCTCAAAGGAAGGCTTTAGAAGACCCTTCAGTATAAGTTTATTTTTTCTTTCCTGTAGCACCTTCGGACTGAAGGCGTGACAAAAGCTACAGGACTCTCTTAAATGTATAGCCCCCAGGCAGTATACACAAACGGAATGTCCATCTGTTATGGACATCTTGTAGCTGCATTTTGAACATTTCTTAAACCCAGAGGGTTTATGTTCCTTTTGCTCCTTTGACATAATAATGACCACTGCACACAACACAAACAAGCAACAGGACCCTAGTCCAACAACGGTTAAGGCAGGAACTACCGCTAACAACTACTGACAAGAATCTCTAACTTAAACGATTCTTGAGACGACTAACCCACACACACAAAAGTGAGGAAAAAACACTTTTTTACACAGGAAAATTAGGACAAAACTATACAACGGAGGGAGGACTAGGTCCTCTAATTTAAACGGGCCTAACCCGTCGGAACAGTGGGATACCAACAAAAATCACTCACACCACAAGACACACTAAACAACAAGAGCAAATAGCTATTAAAATAGCTTTTGGAAAAAACACAATATTCAGTGAGAAAAAGGAAGTTTTAAAGCTACTTAGCCACAGCCAAGCGAGACCACGTCCTAGCTGCACGGGTGGCAAACGAGATCTGGGGCTAGGGAGCAGTGCAACATGGGATTCCAGGTTAGCCCAGCCAATTAGAGACTTCGTGCTAGAAAAATAAGTTGGCAGAGTCGAAGCCGATGTTCGGCTCCGAACCCATGAGTAAGAATGTAGACGAGATTGGACCACATAACATGGAATAGTTTTAAAATAATTCACATTAAGTAAATCTGTAGAGACATGAATCCTATCAATTCTAGTCTGCATCTCACGTGCATAAGAATGAGTCAAGAACAATGACTTATCTTCTGCTTTTACCATTAAATCAACCAAATTATTATTACTAATAAGTCTGTTTGGTGATTTAGCTGATGGCAGAATTTTAGATTTCTTCAGTTCACGTGTATCTTCTATACTATATATGCAGTTAAAAATCCTCTGCTAGAATTAAACTACTCTTCCAATGACTATGCAGTAAGTTTAAGTGATCTTTAGCCACTGTTGTATCTATTCCAGTGATCCAGTAATTAGCTAGTGTATAGAGTTTGCCATTATATTTAATTATCACAAATGTATACATTCCTTTGAGATCATTAATGGATTCCATGACATTAGGCATTACAACAGATTTTCTCAAAAGTACAGCAGTTCCTTTCCTCTTTTTGTTAAAAGAAGCAGATTACAACATTTTGCATTCTTAATATGATAAATATCAAAATATGTAAAAATCCTTTAGCTTATTAAACTAATTCATAAAAATATGTACAATACTGAGGTCAAACAGTATACAGTTTACCTTGTTATTTCTATGGAGTAAAAAAAAAACACCTGCAGTCTATACTGTACTCAAAAGTTATAATGTGCTTAGTTCAAATCCCATTCTACCTTCCTGGGTTCAAACACATTAAAAAATGTACTTTCTATTTAAATGAATGTACTGATTCAGCAATATAACAATCAAATTTCAGCTCTGACTTATGAAATGAGTTATTTCCAGTAGTACTGTTGAATGTAATAGCATACAATATGCAAAAGTCTTCAAAGTTCACATGACCAAGCTTTAAATTTCAGCTTTCAGGACATTTCCAAACATTTTTATATGACTTTCTATATACATTATAAGAGATATTGCATGCCTGCCATATGCAGGTATAGTTATCTTTTTTATAAGCAGTTTATTTACATGTATTTATTTTTTGTCTTATTTGCCCACTGATATTCTACCTTATTCTATATAACTTGCCTTTCTAAAATTTCCCATCAAAGAGCTATTTAATCACCATTCTCTATAAGAGATGACAGTACGTGTATGCCTATTATTCATAAAATGTTTATTCTTCCTATTAATGATAGTATTACAATCTTGACATATCTAAAAGAATTCCTGGTTGTTTTTCTGAATGTGTGCTTTTAGCCACTGTGAACTGCCGTTCTGATCGAAGCTTCATATCCTGACAGAATTTGATTAGAACCATGTGAAAAAAACAACTCATAGCACACAGTAGCTGCTAATTTCCTCTGTAAGTTTCTCATCCTTATTTTAAACTATTGTAATCAGTAACAAACATCTAACTTGACTTTTTTCCATTACTATGTACAATAAGCTATTAACATTCAGCAAAATGTAAGCAAATTATGTCAGCAACAACTCAATATAAAATATTATAGCTTTTGTTTCACCAATTCTTCTCTTCTAAGAAAAGAAAAAATATGTTATTGTGAGTAAATTTCTCACATACATACTTAAAGAAGAAAGAAAAAGAAAGTTCCTTTCTACTTTCACAGACATCAGTGATGAACTCTTGACCTAGGTTTTCTAGAAAACAGCTCAAGGCAGGAAGTAAGGCAAGCAAAAAGCCAGCATTCTGACAGAACTGGAACTTTTAGTTATGTACTTACCATAACGATAGATGTATGCGATCCATCTCGCCTACATTCGTAACAGATGGGCTCGGAGCCGAGAAACGGCTCCGACTCGGTCGATACACTAGTACTAAGTCTCTGATTGGCTGGGCCAACCCCTCTATCCCAGAATGCACCACACCTAAGCCGCCAGATCTGGTTTGCCCCACACAAACTCTCCCTCACATGCTCCCAACTCACAGAGATACGAGATCCAGAGAGAAGAAATAAGACCTTCAGTGGAAACCCCACAAAGCGTTTCCTCCAAATCCTGCAGGTAGGGGGCAGGAGGGGGGGTATATTATGTAGGCGAGATGGATCGCATACATCTATCGTTATGGTAAGTACATAACTAAAAGATGTAGTGCGATCCTATCTCACCTACATTCGTAACAGATGGGACCGCGTCCCTAGCATCTAAATCCTGGGAGGCTCACTGGAACACACTCCTGAGCACTGTGGAACCAAAAGACGCCCGACCTCTGGACGCCAAGTCTAATTTGTAATGAGAAACAAAGGTGTGTGGAGAAGACCAAGTGGCAGCAGCACAAATTTCATCCACAGACAGTCTGGCGTGGAAAGCTGTTGAAGTTGCCATGGCCCTAGTAGAATGAGCTCTAACTGGGAATGGAAGGGAGGACACACAATCCCTGTTCCATCTGGTGATCGTGGCCTTAGTGACTGGTTTGCCAATTTTGTTATCTGCAAAGGCAACAAATAGTTGATCTGATTTTCTGTCCTGCTGCGTCCTATCTAGATAGAAACGTAATTTTCTATGCACATCCAACTGGTGAAATCTGTATTCTGCATCGTTGGAAAAATCGGGAAAGAAGACTGGAAGCTCAATCGATTGTTGAAGGTAAAGAGCAGAAGAAACCTTAGGAAGAAAAGATGGATTTAATCCCAGGGATACTCTGTCCTTATGGAAAATGAGATAAGGAGCCTTGGCAGAAAGGGCTTGAAGTTCTGAAACCCTTCTAGCCGAAGTAATAGCTACCAAAAATGCGGTCTTCCATGACAAGAACTTTTTCTCACAAGTTGTTGCTGGTTCGAATGGAGGGGACGTCAAGGCACCAAGGACCACATTCAAATCCCATGGCAAAACTGGATGCGATATAGGGGGACGAAGCAACCACGCTCCTTTAAGAAAGGCCTTACACAATTTGTGACTCATGAGTGAAGGGTCAAAGTCAACATGGTAATTGGAAATTAGAAGTTATGTACCTACCATAACGTTCCATGTTAGTTGTCTTCTCTCGCCTTCTTTCTTGCTGGATGGGTTCGGAGCCGATCCTCGGCTCCATTCACTTGCTTTAGCTTGAGAACTCCTTTTACCAGCTCGAGGCAACCCTATATCCTATGATGCAAGGCGGAACTACCTCAGATCTCGTTTGGTAGCTAACCTACCCTGCTAAGGACTAACCTAACATAATTTAGGAAACAAGTTCATAAAAAGAGTCCTCATATTAAGGCTCAGGAGGAAAAACAACCTGATAGGAACTCTTCAAGATCTGTCCAGGCCAGGGGGTAGGAGGGAGGGGCCTTAAGAAGAGAAGACAACTAACATGGAACGCTATGGTAGGTACATAACTTCTAAATGTTAAGTTGTCAATCTCGCCTTCATTCTTGCTGGATGGGACTGCGTCCCTAGCACCTGTATCCCGGGTGGCTCAATGGAACAGACTCTTGAGAACTGTGGAACCAAAACTGGCCCTATCTCTGGAGGCCAAGTCCAATTTGTAATGAGAGACAAAGGTATGAGGCGTGGCCCAAGTAGCTGCTGCACAAATAGTATCAATGGGTAGTCTATCCTGAAAAGCTGCAGAAGTGGATAGACTCCTGGTTGAGTGTGCTTTTGGTTTAGAAGATAGCTGTTTGCCTCTGAGAGAGTACACAAAGGAAATGGTGGAAGTCAACCATCTGGATAAGGTCACTTTAGAAACTGGAAGACCTATCCTGTTTTCTGCATAGGAGACAAATAATTGGTCCGATTTTCTGAATTGTTTAGTTCTATGCAAATAGTACCTGAGCTGACGATGGACATCCAAAAAATGAAGCTTCTGTTCAGCTCTGTCGGAATAGTTTGGGAAGAAGACTGGCAGATCTATAGATTGGTTAATATTGGTTTGAGACACAACTTTGGGGAGAAAGGAAGGGTTCGTTCTTAATGATACCCTATCCTTATGAAAAACCAAGTAAGGGGAACGAATGCAGAGAGCTTGAATCTCGGAAACCCTTCTTGCTGAAGTGACAGCCAGTAAGAATATAGTTTTCCAGGTCAATAACTTCAAAGAACATGAAGCAGACGTCTCGAAGGGAGGTAGTATCAAGGATGCCAACATTAAGTTTAGATCCCATTGCGGAGGAGGATGCTTTATAGGCGGCTTTAGGAGAAAAACTCCTCTCAGAAAGGCTTTGCATAATCTATGAGACATTATGTTATTGTCATGCAAGCCAACATGATACTTGGAAATAGCAGCCAGTTGTACTTTAACTGTAGATGACGAGGATCCTGAATGAAAACCTCCCAGGAAATCTAAAACAGAATGTACAGGAGTAGTAAATGGATCAATATTCCTGGAATTTGCCCAAATAGAAAAACGTCGCCACTTGCTAGCATAAACAGTCCTAGTGGACGACTTTAAGGAAGACACTAAGATGTCTCTGACGGAGTGATCATCGGAAGCCTGGCTAGGGAAGGAAGTGGAGCAACCAAGCAGTGAGGTTGAGAGAATGAATGGCCGGTGCTGCTGACCCGACTGGTGGATCAAGAGATCCGGAACTGGGTCCAGATGCCAGGGCTGCACCAGAAGGTGACGATGCAGAGACGGAAACCAAATTTGTCGAGGCCAATAAGGGGCAATGAGAATCAACTTGGCTCTCAAAACGGTGTCTTTCTGAATGACTTGTGGAATCAAGGGAAAGGAGGAAAAGCGTGCAGAAGTCCCGGTCCAATCCTGGGTTAGAGAGTCTCTCAGGGGTTGGCCTGGAAGGGAAAGAGAGTGAAATAATCTGGGCACTTGTTGTTTTGAGGAGTAGCAAAAAGATCGCAACAAGGAGTGCCCCACTGCAGAAAAATCTGATCCACTACAGATTGATTGAGAGACCACTCGTGAGGCATCAGAATGGATCTGTTCAGCCTGTCCGCTAAGAGGTTGGACTTGCCGGGGATGTGCGTTGCTATCAGAAACTGATGAGAGGAGATTGCCCATTGCCAAAGTCTGAGAGCTTCTCGACACAAAGGATAGGACCTGGTCCCGCCCTGCTTGTTGATGTACCAGACCACGGACATGTTGTCCGTTTGTACTGCAATAGTCCCCGTGGGAAGAAAGTCGTTGAGGGCCTGCAACGTTAAAAGCACCGCTCTCATCTCCAGGACATTTATGTGCAGATGGTATTCTATGGGTTGCCACGTCCGTGGACCATCCTGCCCTGATAATGCCCCCACCCGATCAGAGAGGCATCCGTAGTGACTGTGGCAACTGGAGGAGGGAAACAAAGGGTCGTCCCTGATGAAGAAGAGGGAAGATATCCACCAATTCAGATGAGTTCTGCGACTGTGTGACTAAGATTTCGTGCCTCATCGGGAGACTCGACCACTGCGTGAATAGCATCCACTGCAGAAGACGCATGTGGAAGCGAGCCAGTGGTAGTAGAACAATGGCCGCAGCCATAAGACCTAGAACCTTCAGTATGAATCTGGCTTTGACCTTGTTGCTCTGCAATAAAATCCGAACGAATTTTGGATGTCCAGAATTCTTTGATCTGTTAACCTGGCTAACATTTTGACGGTGTTTAATTCTGCGCCTATAAGCGTGATAGATTGGCAAGGCAGCAGAGAAGATTTTTCAAGTTTACTGAAATTCCCAAACTCCTGCAAAGCTGTAGAGTGTAGTCTCTGGACTGAAGAAGCTGACACCTGGTGGTGGCGGAGAGGAGCCAGTCGTCCAAATAAGGAAACACCTGGAATCCTTGACGTCTCAGATGAGCTGTGACCACTGCCATGCATTTGGTAAACACTCTGGGGCTGAAGTGAGGCCAAAGGGCAGGGCTCTGAATTGGTAATGACTGGTCCCTAGCCGAGCGGAGAAACCTTCTGGGCGTCTGTGAATCTTTATGTGATAGTACGCATCCTGAAGGTCTATAGAGCACATCCAGTTGTCCTTGCCCAGAAAGGGCAGAATGGACTGAAGCGTGACCATCCAGAATCTTGCCTTCTTGACAAATCTGTTTAGATTGCTCAGGTCTAGTATTGGTCTCAATCTCCCGTCCTTTTGGGGACCAAAAGAATCTCAGTAGACGCGGATCCTACCTGGTCTGCCGGCACAGTCTGGACGGCTCTTTTTTCTAGAAGCTTTGAAACCTCCTGTTCTGCCAAATCCCTTTGACCGGGTGAGATGTCTGGAAGGGATTGTTGAGGTACGGGATACCTTTCGAAGGGGATTTTGTAACCCTCGGATATGATCAACTGTACCCACATCTCTTGTGATAGGGATTGCCAGGCTACTGGGTACAGTGAAATCCTTCCCCCGACTGCCTCCAAGGGTGGACAGTCGGGCAACACCTCAGGGATGCTGAAAGGGCTTCTCAGGAAGAGACTCCCTGTTGCCCTGGTTCTGAGGACCCCCCCTGCCTCTAGGGCAGCGTCTATTATTGTTACCCCCTCTGCCTCTGGGGGTAAACTGACCACGTGTGTCCGGTGTAGCTCCTTGGGCTTTGCGGAACCACATCTTCCCCCCCTTCTGACCCTTGGGATATGGTCTAGAAGGAGTGGAAAAATGGACTCCAACGGCAGATAGAGTTTTACCGTCCTGCTCACACCTGGTCAAGGTATCCTTCACCTGAGGTCCGAACAAAGCCGAACCATCAAAGGGGGTATTAGTGAAGGACGCCTTAAAGGGGTCCCTAAAATTACAAAGCCGCATCCAGGCTTGGCGTCTAAGAGCAACTCCTGTGCCTGCGGCCCTGCTCGCTCCATCGGCCGCATAAGATATGAGCCGCATGGAGGAGTTGGATAGGGAATTCAGGATAGCTAGCTGCGAGGCAATCTTTTCTTGAGCCCCAGCAGCAGAAGGATCCTGGACCACTTCACCCAGTTCCTTGAGAATATCTCTTTGAAGCCTGGTGAAGTGACAAAGGTAGTTCAGCGAACGCATAGCAAAGGTCGCTGAAGAAAACATCCGCTTTCCATACCTGTCCATGGTCCTAGAATCCTTGTTAGGAGGATGGACAGGTACTGAAGGATCCGCCAGTTCCTTCTTAGTGGCCGCCGCCACCATAGCATCCACAGAGACGCCTTGGAAAGGAACTGTTTGTCCGTGGGGGCCGTGATAAATTTGGATGGTCTCCTGGGGACAGGTTCCACAGAATCTGGAGCCACGCCTTCGAGCCACTACCTGCATAAGTGGGTGAGACACCCAGGAGGTGGAGGGTCGGGATCCAAAGCCTCCAGGTATACCGACTCATCCTCGGAGGGATCAATGGATGGCCAATTCCCCTCTGTTTGAGGAGCTCAAGGATGTCTGAAAAGGAGACATCCTCAGAGGGGATCGGGAACCCTCCGACTCATCTAAGTCGGTATCCGATGTAGTAG
Organism: Protopterus annectens; assembly: GCF_019279795.1. Classification (NCBI taxonomy): domain Eukaryota; kingdom Metazoa; phylum Chordata; order Ceratodontiformes; family Protopteridae; genus Protopterus; species Protopterus annectens. The sequence continues at coordinate 849,110,893 of NC_056741.1, read as the reverse complement.
ACTCGGGGCAGTCTGTGTGTTTCCTCTTACCGTCCTCTTCGAGGGGTTCACCCGCTGGATCAGGAGAAACTTCGGAAGAGGAGGAAATTCCCAATGGGGAAACCTGGGCGATGGATCCCTGGGCCTGAGAGCAAGAGGCTGGCAAGAGGCGTCTACAGGCACTGAAGAGGGAGGAGCTAGAGGGATGGACCGTTGACCTGGCTCAGAGGCCAGGACACTCCTCATCACCTCAAAGGCTCCCTCCCAGGAGGCGGAATATCCCCACCGAGGATACAGGAATTCCGGCTCCACTGAGAGGGAAGGCTCCGAGGCCGATGTCGGCGAAGCCCGAGAGGGAGGCGGGTCGGACAAGGGTCCGATGCCACTAGCCCCTCGGAGCCGACAAGGGAAACCCGACGACGGATCCCTCCAAGGAAGGCCTCAAGGAGGAGATCGGAGCCGAGGACGGAGCCGAAGGATGTATTGGCTCCGGCCCAAACAGTCGCTGTCCCGAAGCTCCGGCTCGAACTCTGGTGTGGAATCGGAGGAGGAAGTTCAAGGGTGAGGCAATAGCGAAGTCTGTTGAGATGGGCTATGGAGCATTTGGGCCAGTGCCTGCGACTTCAACAGCCTGCTTACCACCCTCTCTAAGTCGTGGTCAGACAGCCTGGAAGATCTCGAAGATCGGCTCCGATGGCTCCGCTCCGACAAAGAGGAGACCCGGGCCGAGTGGATACTCTGCAACGAAGGGGACCGAGATCTCCTTTGGGAGGCGAAGTCATCGGGCCGAAGTCCCTGAATTCCAGATGGAGCCAAGGTTTCGGCTCCGATACTGGATAAGGTGTCGGCTCCAGCCCGAGCCGACAAGGCCACAGTAGACAAGGTGTGGGAACCAATCGGTGCCGAACCCACTACTTTGAAGTAGATAGATCGGTTCCAGCCGAGCACGGAGGAGGCTTGGATACTGAAGCCTGAGCCTTGGTGGCTTAGAAGGTTTCCCAGACCCTGCTTTAGAGGGAGAACCTTCTGGCTTAAGTAAGCCACGGAGGATAAGCTTATTCCTCCGTTCCTGCAGGACTCTCTGGCTAAAAGAGTGACACAAAGCACAGGAGTCCTGCAGGTGCAAACAGGCAGTAAACACAAAGTGTGACCGTCTGTCAGAGACATTTTCTGACAGCACGAGTCACACTTCTTGAAGCCTGAGACCTTGCCTTCCTTAGACATTATCCTAGGAGGAAGTCACACACAAACCCCAACAAACACACAAAATTAATCCCCTAACACACAGACACACAGGAAGGGATTAACCAATGGGGTTTAGGCCTAACTAAACTTTTACACTAAAAGTAATAAAAAGTTTTGAAATACAAGGGAATAGGGTGGGCTGTAACACACTACAGACTATAAGGATGGATACAAGGGGGAAATAAAACCCTAACTAAGCTTTTCTCTTTTGACAAGAAATTTACTTACCTCAGCTGGCAAAGGAGACCTCTTTCGCTAAGCGGCAAACGAGATCTGAGGTAGTTCCGCCGTGCATCATGGGATATAGGGTTGCCTCGAGCTGGTAAAAGGAGTTCTCAAGCTAAAGCAAGTGCCGAGTCGGAGCCGAACCCATCCAGCAAGAATGAAGGCGAGATTGACAACTTAACATTTGCTGCTAACTGTACCTTCGGCGTAGAAACGCAAGAACCTTGGGTAAAAAGAAAAGCCAAAAAGTCCAGAACCGAGGAAACAGGGGCTGTCAGGGGATCAAGGTTATGCCGCTGGGCCCAAAGAGCAAATCTCTTCCATTTGCTAAAATACTCTTGGTAGAGGGCTTATGCGAAGAGGACAATATTCGAACCACCTCAGGCGAAAAAGCACGTTGCCTGACTAAGGTTGGAAGCGGAGAAGCCAAGCTGCCAGCTTGAGAGTTCGTAAGGACGGATGGGTCTGCCCAGACTGATGAGTCAGGAGGTCCGGAATCGGATCCAGGGACTGTCCACCGTATACTTCCGCAGGAATGGAAACCACACTTGACGGGGCCAGAATGGGGCTATCAAGATTATGGTGCTCCCAGACGGATCGCCTTCTGAATCAGTCTGGGCAGTAGAGGAAGTGGAGGGAAAGCGTAAAGCAGACCGGAGGGCCATTTGTGAGCCAGCGCATCCCTGGGTTCTTCCCCTTGAGCAGGGATCAAGGAGAAGCAGTTGTTGCACTTCACATTCAGGGGACTGGCGAAAAGGTCGCAGCAAGGCAACCCCCACCGGGCGAAGATCCGATCCGCCACTTGATCGTTCAGGGACCATTCGTGGGGCATCAGGATGTCCCTGCTCAGCCTGTCTGCTATAACATTGGATTTCCCGGGAATGTGTGTTGCCACTAGAAATCTCTGGGAAGCAATCGCCCATTCCCACACTCTCATGGCTTCTCTGCAAAGGGGGTAAGACCTGGTTCCTCCCTGTTTGTTGAGGTACCAAACCACTGACATATTGTCTGACAGAATCGCAATCGTCCCCAGTGGGAGAGAGCCGTGTAGTGCCTGCAACGCTAGAAGCACCACTCTCATTTCCAGGACACTGATATGTAGGCGAGTCTCATGATCTTGCCAAGTGCCTTGGACAGTCCTGCCCAAATAATGCCCCCCCCCAATCTGGGAGGCATCCGTGGTCACTGTGGCAACGGGAGAGGGAGGGTAGAAGGATTTGCCCATGTTCAGGTTGGAGGAGAGAAGCCACCAGTGCAGATCCCGGCGACACGTGTCCGTGATAATAATCGGGTGAGACAACGGGAGTTCCTGGAATGACCATTGCTCGATAGGAGCCACTGTAGAATCCGCATGTGAAGTCTTGCCAGCGGAACTAATAGAATGGAGGCCGCCATGGATCCTAAGAGTTGCAGGACTAACCTGGCCGGAGCTTTCCAACGGGGCAATAGGTCCTTGACTTGGTTCTGTAAAATCCTTATCCTTTCTGTTGGGAGGTAGGCTCGCATTTCTATAGAGTCTAGCTCCGCGCCTATAAAGGCAACACGCTGTGATGGCAGCAATACAGACTTTTCCCAGTTGAATGTTATGCCTAGCAATTGACCCAATTCGATGGTAGTAATCACAGCCTGAGTGAGCAGAAGTTTGGTGGGAGCAGTGAGGAGCCAGTCGTCTAGATACGGAAACACCTGGAATCCAAGACGCCTCAGGTGAGCCGTTACCACTGCCAGGCACTTGGTAAACACCCTGGGGGTTGTGCTGAGACCAAAGGGCAGGGCTCGAAACTGGTAGTGACTGGTTCCCAGGCGGAAGCGTAAATAAATCCTGGATGCCTTGTCTATCTTGATGTGATAATAGGCGTCCTTGAGATCGATGGAGCACATCCAGACTCCCTCTTCCAGCAAAGGGAAGATGGATTGTAGCGTGACCATCCGGAACTTGGACTTCTTTACAAAGCGGTTGAGACAGCTGAGATCCAGAATAGGTCTCAAGTCCCCTGTTCTTTTTGGCACCAAAAATAATCTTGAGTAGGTCCCTAATCCGGCCTGGCCTTCGGGGACTGGCTGGATGACTCCTTTTTCCAGCAGCTTTACTACTTCTGTGGCTGCTTGAACCCTTTGACTGGGTGGAACGTCTGGGAGGGGGATGAATAAAAGGGACGGTGTAACCTCCGGCAATGATCCGGAGCACTCACTGATCCTGAGTGATGGACTCCCAGGCTTTCAGGTGCTCCGAAAATCGACCCCCAACTGGCTCCGGAGACGCACAGTCGGGCCGTCCCGCAAGGACATTGGAAGGATGAACCGCGAAAGGATTCGCAGTCTCCTGTGTTGCGGGGGCCTCCGCCGCCTCTAGGGCGACGTCTTCCAGAATAATTCCCCCCTCCCCTGCCTCTGGAGGGGGGGTTCACCTTGATGAGCAGGGAAAGACCTTTGCGATTTCTTGAACCACATCTTTCCTCCCCTCTGAGCCTTGGGATAAGGTCTCGTGGGAAGCGAAAAACGGGCCCCGACAGCAGACAGGTCTTGCCCTCCTGCTCGCATCTAGTGAGGGTGTCCTTCACCTTGGGTCCAAAGAGGGAGGACCCATCAAAGGGAGCGTCTGTGAATGGAGACTTGAAAGCCTCCGCAAAGTGACACAAGCGCATCCAAGCCTGCCTTCTTAGGGCTATGCCCGAAATCGCTGCTCTACCCGCCCCCTCGGCCGCATATGAAATGAGCCTCATGGACGAGTTGATGATGGGATGACAGGGTTGACAGCTGGGCGTTGACAGACTGAGCCAAAGTTTCAGGCACATTACTCGAAAGGGTATCTCCCAACTCCTTCACGAGATCCATTTGTAGTCTTGTGAAATGGCACAAATAATTCAGTGACCGCAGAGTAAAGGTCGCTGAAGATAGGGTACGCTTCCCGTACCTATCCATGCTCCTAGATTCCTTGTTAGGCGGATGGATAGACGTCGAAGCCTCCGCCACATCCTGTTGAGTGGCCGACGCCACCACCATAGCATCTACCGGAACTCCTTTAGTGAGAAATTGTTTATTGGGGGGTGCAGACAAGAATTTATTGGGGTGAGTGGGGATAGGATCCACAGAATCGGGATGTTCCCAAACCCTTCGACAAATAATGTCCAGTAACTCGTCGAAGGGTGAGGATACTCAAGAGGCTGAGGGCTGGGCTCCGAAGGCCTTGAGGAACACCGACTCTTCCGCGGAAGGGGTCTTAGAAGGCCAGTCGCCCCTTTGTCTCAAGATCTCTAGTATATCCGAGAACGAGACGTCGTCAGAGGACGACTTAGGGGACCCTTCCGCATCATCCAGATCGGTGTCTGAGGTGACGAACTTGTCTGGGGAGTCCACGTGCTTCCTCTTACACCTCTTTTTCCTAGGGGTCTCTTCAGGCAAGAACTCTGAAGGCCCTTCAGAAACTAGGGGACCACAGAAGGGGGTATCCTCAGGGCTGGGAGCCCCACTGTCCGAGGACAGGGGTGCAACAGAGGCTCCAGTCGCCGTGTCCAGGGAAGGAGCTACAGATTCCGGAGAAGTAACTAGGGACTTGGCCAGCGCACTCCTAGCCTCGAAGGAGGGTCCACCAGATTCTGCTGAAGGACCTACCTTTGAGGCCCTGACCAGAGTCGGGGCTCCTCCCGCCGAAGCACCAAGAGGGAGACTCAGAGCTGAGACCAGAGGCCCCGATGACTCCCCATCAGGCCCGACCGAAGAGCCACAAGTACCAGGGCCTGTCGAAAGTATCGAGAAGGTCGGAGCAGAAGTCAGTGCCAACGGACTAGCAGTGGGTCTCGGAACCGACCCGACAACTTCCCCAGGTCCTGTAAACTCCGGCTCAAATGACCCTAAGGTTGTCGAAGGAGGAAGCAATGATACAGGCAAGGCTGGCTCCGGAGCCGACTGGGCTGGAGCCGACAGCAATTTGGAAAAGACAGGTGACTGTAGGAGCCTCTGGACAACCCTGTCCAGATCCGAATCAGAGAGCCTAGAGGATTTGGAGGAAACAGAGTGGGCTCGACAAACTGTCTCCATGGGCTCCAAAATCACCGTAGGTGTTCGACTCCGAATCGGCTCCAACAACATCGGAGCCGAGGCAGACTCCAGAAACACCGAAACCTCCCCCGGAGCTGATGAAGTAGGAACCGAAGAAAATAATCTCGGAGCCGACCCTCTCTCAATCGGCTCCGAAGCCATAGGAGCCGAGGGAGGATATCCCAATTTCGAACCCCTTTCCATCGGCTCCGAAGCCCGTAGAACCGAGGAAGGGGAAGCAGAACTTGGTCTCTCATCTGTCGGCTCCGAGGGCAATGGCGCCGAAGATAAAGACATAGATTTTCCTCTTTTGGCCGGCGGATCCGACAGACTGGTCGGAGCCGACGACCTCTTCTTCTTAGCACGAGGCTCTGAAGGTAGAATAGCCTCTTCAAAGGAAGGTCTGAGTAGTCCATTTAAAATCAGTTTATTTTTTCTCTCCTGGAGGACCCTCGAGGAGAAGGCATGGCAAACACTGCAGGACTCTTGCAAGTGCTTTGCCCCTAAACAGTAAACACAGATGTCATGGCCATCTGTGATAGACATTTTGTATCCACATTTGGTACATTTCTTAAAGCCAGAAGGCTTATGCTCTTTCCCAGACATACTCAGGAACGGAAAGGGGGTAGAGTTCTAACTTAAACACTCTAAAGGTAGGGCTAAGGCCCTCTAAGTTAAAATGGGCCTAGCTCGCCAAACACCTGAAATTTACCACAGAAAACAAACTTTATCCTAAAACGACCAATACACAGTCAGACAACAAGATAGCTATGAAAATAGCTGTTTCTGGTCAACTCTTAAGAAAAAAACCCACAAAAAGCCAAAAACTTGACTAAAAAATAGGGTACTTAGTCACAGCCAACTCGAGACCACGTCTTACCTTTAGAAGCGGCAAACGAGATCTGGGGGCTTAGGTGTGGTGCATCCTGGGATAGAGGGGTTGGCCCAGCCAATCAGAGACTTAGTACTAGTGTACCGGCCGAGTCGGAGCCGTTTCTCGGCTCCGAGCCCATCTGTTACGAATGTAGGCGAGATAGGATCGCACTACATCATTCTTTTGTGTCAATTGCTTCATAAACAACCTTTTACTTAAAGGATAAATCCATTCTTTTGGAAAATAAAAGTTCTGCAACAGAGAATAAAATTCACTTGCTTTTAAGCTTTTTAACTTTAGAAACAATTTTTCAGGAATTCAGCTCACTCTCTCTCGAGGGGATATCCTATTCCAAACAATTTCTTCAGTATTATTAAGGATTTTACTTTTGTTTACACAAGTGGATGCCTCCTCCAGTGTGTAAAATATTTTAGTCCCTTGAGAAAAAAATATGATCGCTGCAGGAAATGCCAAACAAGCATTTATATTGTTCTTTTTAAGTTCCTTGATCAGTGGTAAGCAGGGTTTTCTTTTACTCATTACTTTACTGGAATAACCATTGTCAAATCTGACTACATGGCTCACCTGTTTTAATAGTTAGGCTGGACCATGCTGTATTTAATATTAGATCTTTTTCTAAGCTAGACATAAACTTAACTGTAATTGAATGAGGTGGTGAGTTTTCCTTCTTCGAAGGTGCTCTCAGGATCTATGCACCTTTTCAATTCCAAAAGATAAAAGTTTCAGGTAAATTTAATGTTTTAAGTAGCCAGGTTGCTAAGACGTTTATTGTACTGTCTTCTCTCATACTTTTCAGGCGTATCATAAATTCTAACGTTTTATTTTGTCTCAGTTTATTTTCTAAATCAACTTTCTCTATAAGGCAGTTCTTTTGTTTAAAAAGGAATTCAGTCTGAGACTCGCCTTCAGTTATTCACCCTTAATGATCACTTAAAGCTTCTTCCATACTGCTGACTTGTGCACTTTGTTGTTTTAGAAGAATTTCTAAATGTTCCATCTTCTTTCTGCTCTCTTCTTTGAACTTTCTGTTTTGGTATCAAGTTTGTCCTTTTTAAGTAATGCAGCCTGCATACTAGATATTAGTGACTGAATGTCTTTTTTAACACAAAAATCCTGACCGCCATTTCTTGAGTAGCTCATGTTGAAGTCCCTTCTCTCTCAACCAATTAGCTGAAATTATGACAGGAAAATTACAGCTTTTGAAGAACTTGAAGCTATAAATATTTCTCTATCAGTGAATAAATTAGCTAAACAAAGATCTCCAAATTTTAATTTTTTGGTTGTATTTTTTGTCAGACAGACGTTTTCTGTCACAGAGCTTTCACCAGTTGCTGCTCTCAGCCATCTTGGCCACACACCCCTCCAAAAGGATTTTTCTCAGTTTATCTGCAGTCCACTCCTGGGATGGAAAGAAAATCCATCAGAAGCTAGTAGTCCAAATAGTGCAGCAAAAATTTCCTTCCCTGCAAGGCTTCCACCACCATGGCCAACACCTTAGAAAACACTCGGCATAATACAGACAAAACAGCAGCATTCGACATTATAAGTGGTGCTTACCCCACAGCAAACCAAAGAACCTGTGCTGCTCTCCCCAAGTACTAACATAATACACAAAGCACCCATCATGTCTGACAGCACCACTTCAGTGCACTGTGGTGGCAGGGGCGAGGCAACTACTTCTTTAAAATTCATCTGGAACTTAGCATATGGCATGGTATCAGTGAGTCACTAAAGTCCAGGATGGGAGAGAAACAACCTTCTACAGAACAGAGAAGTGGTGTAAGCAGAACCACTGTCTTCTTTCCAAAGGAAATACAGCCACTATAGAGCATGCCTGCCCCAACAGTTCTGCAGAAAAAATTTGGTCCATGAGAAAAACTTTTTTTTGTAAAAGGACCCAAGAATTTTAAGATGTGGCCATCCACTATGCATGACGGCACACAAAGCCAAAGCAAACTCAGAGACCCCACAACTTATATGCAGTTATATATCATGCTCAGGACTACAATGGTTTGGCTAGAGGGGTCATACTCCAAGGTAACTTAAGTATCACTAACAAGGACATAGTGTTGTCTGCTTCATAAGGGACCTTCCTGATCTGCAAAGGGGCCTTCTGTAAACAGATGAAAAGATCTTCAAGAAGAATCTGATACCTAAAGATCCTTTACCATGCTGAAGGTCACCATCATTTTCAGAAGCTCAACCATGAGGTCTTGCAAATGATGGCTGAAAAAAGCCTCTCCACAGAAAGGAGCATTTAAACATGGACTGTCTGCATTTCTTGGTAAAGAAGGGCAGCCTTACTCATACCACTCTGCCCTGGAGCACGCCTCAGTGTACTGCTGCTGTATATGCACAGTAAAAATGACAGCAAGTCATATGGTAGCCCACTGTGGAAGCTGTAGAAAGGGTTTATTATGCCCAGACAGTGTGAGGCCTGAAAGATTTTCCAGTGTGTAATCCACTTGGTAAAAAATGGGACCTGGACAGGTGACAGAAACAGCTGAGTTGTGGTAAAGCAAAAGACTCCTTTGTCCCCACAGTCCTATGCTTTAGACTCCTTGTCAAGTAGCAAAATACTATGGCTTCTGGTTCCTCTGCTGGTTCAAAGACCTCAGGAATCCATTCGAGGATATCGGGTTAGAATCTCACACCAGTCAGAGTTTAGAGAGGGTATCCAGCTTCTTTAAAGTCCCAGAAGCAGTAGTAAAGAAATCGGTGGTGTCAACAGTCCAGGAAGCACCCCTCCCAAGATGGTTGTTGGAAGAAAACTTTTCCCAGGTTCCTCATCTGTCAAAACAGAAGACACATAACGAGTGGTTTCTGGCCCAGAAATTGTAGCTGTTGGCCATTTGGGCAGTTTTTCCATCTCTCTCAACTTTCTGATTTAAAAGCCCACATTTGCACTTGTTTCCCCCTTTCCTGTAACTAGTCTAGTCCACACACAGATTTGCTGTATCCAGGACTGTTTGTAAGCTTCTGAGCCCCTCAAGCCTTTCTGTGTTGGAGGGAAGCCTTCTAGCTTATCAGTGGGAGTGGTAAGCACTAGGTAGCCTGTCTACCACAAGAGGAGTAGTTTTTGGCACAGAAATTGTAGTTTATTGTCCGTTTGGGCAGTTTTTCCACCACCTCTCTAAACTTTCTGGTTTAAAAGCCCGTGTCTGCGCTTGTTTCCCGCCATTCCTGTAACTAGTCTAGTCCAGATACAGACTTGTTGTATCCAGGACTGTTTGTAAGCTCCTGAGCAGTGCCAAAGTCTGTTCTTCAATTTGTCCTTTAGATCTACTAATTCTCTCTTCTCCTGCACTTGTACTAGCTTACTAGTCTAGCACTTTACCAGACATCTGGTAGCAATTATTGTAGCACACAAAAGTGCTACCAGAACTAAACGTTCTACAAGGAAACAGATCCAGTACTTATTTTCAATGCCCACCCCTCCAGGCATGTCTAAAGGTCGGTTCGCTGTGCTTTCTCCTATTAACCTGGTGAACTTGGGCATCCTGAGGCAATGTAGTAACTGCCTCATGTACACAGACAACCTTCTCCTCTTACCACCCAACACTCAGACTTGCGAGAGATGCACTTACATATCCAAATTGGAAGCCATGCACTCTCCAGCCAAGACCGGAGAGATGCACTTATATATCCAAATTGGAAGCCATGCACTCTCCAGCCAAGATCGGAATAGCTGGTCAAGAGGAGAAGGTCAACACTTGCACCACATCACATGGAACACACAGCCCTGAAGAACACACACCAGCACCGCCTTCACATAAAAACACAAACCACACACCCACCTTCACAGAGGCTCTCAATAAAAATCTACCCAAGCAGCAGAGACATCCAAGGCAGAAACACACTCAACCATCACACAACACTAATCACGAGACACACAACTCTCCTAAACAGTGTGCCACTCAACCAAAGGCCCTAAGGAAAAACAGCATACCTAACACACTAGTCATAGGTGACTTGATAGTGAGGCACACTGATGTCCCACTCACTAGGCTGAATAAGGAGAAAGTAACAGTCAGCTGCCTGTCAGGTGCCAGGATCCGTCACATAACGCACGCACTCAGGTCCCTCAACAACAGTTACAAATATGACTCTGCCACTGTACATGGGGGTGTGAATGATCAAAGACTACCTCCCTGGACTACATGAAAAGCGACATGGAGGAGCTCTCGGATTATGTAACCCAGGCAGGTATGACCCTAGCCCTGAGCAGCATCCTACAATCACCCAGAATGATACCACAATAGAAGCAGAAAATGATTAATTTCAACACTTGGCTAAATTTCTGGTGTCATTCTAATGGGATCCAGTATCTGCCTGCCTGGGATAACCTGACTGACAGACCTCTATGCTTTGCCAGAGATGGCCTTCATCCGTCACCCCTGGTCTTCAGATACTGGCCAAGACTTTTGCCACCCCTATAGTTCCTTTTTTAGGTGATGTTCCAAAGACCAAATTACCACCATAACTGCTACAAACAAATGCAATCTGAGGGCCATGCTGCTCAACGCTAGAAGTCTAAATCTCAAAATGCACTTGCTCGAAGCACTCCTTAAAATGGAGAACATAAACATTTGTGCTGTAACAGAGACCTGGTTCAAGGCAGCAGAGAGCACCCCTGCACTACCAGGCTATAACTCATTCCACACCTTTTGGCCCCAGAACTTGGACCAAAGCTACAAAGGCGGTGGTGTTTCCATATTCATAAAGGATGCACACACCTCCAGACTGGTAGCCCGACATAATGCGTCAGAGATACTTCAGGTGCAGCTAACACTGGGTAAGACAGCAATTCAGGTCATAGCTGCTATAGGTCCCCAACTATGTCCCAAGACTCACACTCCACGTTCCTAAGAACCCTGGAGAATATTAGGGTCCAACCTAACACTCTCTTACTAGGCAACTTCAACTACCACTCCATTAACTGGGAAAACTACTCATGTATCAATACACTTGCCCAACGTTTCCTGGAGTTCATTAATTCCAATGCCCTGGACCATCTTGTTCTTACCCCAACTAGAGGTAGCAACATCCTTCACCTGGTCATTACTAACATGGGTGACCGTTGCTCTACACAAATAGTAAGCTCCTCCCTGGTTAGATCCGACCACAAACTAATCAACTTGGAAATCAACATCCCTCCCACACATCCCACCCACCCCGCAAAGGTAACCACCGTGAAAAAAATGTCTCCAGAGCTGACTTTGGGCTCCTAAAAACAGAGGTGGCTAACTTCACGGCACCCATGCAAATGAAGAATAGATGTATGACCGCTGAATCATACACCAATGCACTGTACGAACACGTACACAAATGCATGGATCTCGCCATACCCAATAGAACAAAGATGCTCTCCTCCAAAAAAAAGGAGGCCATAAACAAACTCTGCAACAGAAGGAGGAAACTGATGTGGAATAAGGTGAAGTCACAAGACTGAAAAAACTCCCTTATCAGCCTCAACAAAAAGTTGAGATCCTTCATCAAATCCTCTAAAGCTAGCTATGAAAACAGAATTGCAGCAGATAGTAAAGACAACCACAAGGCCTTTTATAGTTATGTAAAGAATTTGCATGGCAATACCCAGATTTGTTCTGAGCTACTGCACAAAAGATATTGCCAGTATACTGGCCGACAGATTCACTGATAAGTTTACCCCCATCCTCCCAAAGGATCAATCACAATACCAGTAGATTTCCAGGCACCCAGTATTACTGCTGCACAGGTTAAAACAGCACTGTCCAAGGCCAAGAATACAGCTTCTATGGGACCTGAACATATCTCTGGCTGTGTTCTACATGAACTACAGAGTGAAACAGCACCTCACCTGTGTGCCCTGTTCAATCACAGCCTCATCTCAGGCTTTGTCCCTACCGAATGGTGCACTGCTACAGTCATCCCTCTCCACAAAGGAGGAGCGACTACAGACCTTGGAAACTATAGTCCCACTAGCCTGACGAGCCTGATATGCAAAGCTATGGAACGCATTATCATGGACCTAATAAACAAGGATATAGGGAATCTCCAACCTCTGGATCCCACACAGTTTGGTTTTGTGAAGGGTAGATCATGCCTGCTCAACTTGCTCGACTTCTTTGAGTCAGTCACCAGAGCTGTGGATGAAGGCAAGGTGGTTCATACAGCCTATCTTGATCTGGACAAGGCTTTTGATACCATTCCCCACTCAGGAATCATAGAAAAACTCGCTAAGCTAGGCATCAACCCCTATATCACTAGGTGGGTTGCAAACTGGCTCACAGATAGAACCCAGAGTGTGAAAGTAGCTGACTCCAAGTCAGACTGCCAACTAGTCACAAGTGGAGTCCCACAGGGTTCGGTCCTTGGCCCTCTCCTGTTTGGTATCTACTTCTCAAGTCCAGGCCAACATGAAGGGACTCTGGCTGACAAAGTTCGCAGACGAATTCAAGTTGGGAGCTATTAACTCCCCAAGTGATGTTGACAACCTGCAGAATGGCCTCACTGAGACCAATGAATGGTGTCAGAACCATGACCTTAAGCTCAATGCCAAAAAATGTGTCATCCACTTTGGAAAAAACCTGGTTCCCATGAATTACCACACGGATGGGAGTCCGCTGAACACAGAAGGCGTTATAAGAGATCTGGGAACACAGGCTGACAGCAACCTCTCTTTTCATCACCACATTGCCACTGTGGTCAGAAAGTCCTATGTGGCACATCTCATTACTAAGAGTTTTGCATCCAGGAAGAAAGAGGTCATTGTCTCCCTCTACTCTTCCCTCATTAGGCCAGTCATCGAGTACAATGCCCCATTTGGCATGTACCTCACGAGACACCTGCAACAACTGGAGAGGCCACAAAAGTACCTCGCAGAGAGGATCCTAGGCCTTAAACACGTGTCCTGTATGGACAGACTCAAAAAACTCCAACTATTCTCTGTCTCTCATCGCCTACTTAGAGGCGATCTCTGCTTGACTTACAAAGGCATGTCTGACCCAGTTGTGTTAGAAATGCTACATCTAAAGAAATCCCAATCCCTCCGCACCACATGCTCCAGACACTTCAACCTCATTACCACAATTAACAGACCATGCTGGAGGGACAGGTTCATAACCCAAAGACTGCTCATGCTATGGAATAGACTTCCCATACATGTCAAGCAGAGCACCTCACTGACCCTCTTCAACAGAGATCTTGATAAGTGGATGGGAAACAGAAAATTCACCCCGGGGATAACTTCAGTGGCTCTACTCGACAGAGGCTCTGGGAACTAAGGTCGGGTGGCACTATGCCAGGGAAATCCTATGGCTAGGCTTGTAAAGGCTCCAGGGCCATTAGCCTAGTACACAACTATAAACCTATAATAAGACTGGAAGGCTGTCTCAAAAACTACCTCCAGGAGGGTGTGATCACTGTCTGCTTTCCAATGGTGCTCCAATAAAGGCCTAACAGCTGACCATCTTATTTTCCAGTCAAGTCCAAGGCTAGTCAATTTGAAACTTTTGCCACTCACCATTCAGCAATACAAGCAAGACTCCTCTCTGACCAGGGGGTGGCCACTGGTATTTTTGGCAGTCTCCATATCATGATTGTCCCTCAGGCAGTTGCAACAGTTCACCTGTGTGCATTCCAGCTCACAGTCTGACAGCTATACAAACAGTTAAAAGGCTTTAGTGTTTTAGTCAGTAAACATGGGAACATTTCCTTGATGAATAATATACTCAACATCCAAACTGTGCAAGCTGTACAAAAAGCTGAGATCATGTACTTCCACAACTCAGAATGGATTTTCCCCTCCTCTGACTTCCAAGCATGTTGACATTAGAAAGAGTATGTTGTTAATTTTAACAAAGTGATTATATACCAGTATTATTAATACCACATCTTTGTCAACAAACATGAAAGTGTTCTTCACTACAATGGACCTAATGAAATAAAACTGTCTTCGCTATTTTCAGAAAATGTTTACTGATGTTTAAAGATGGACACTTGAACATAAGTTGATACCAATGAATCTAAAGCTGCTAAGTGCCTTTAGAGTCCTCTCATGCCAATTGCCAAACATATCAAGCACCAGTAAAGCCAACTCATTTTCTCAATCTTATTACCTCTGGTTCTGGAAGGCAAACACTGGGTGCAAGCTAGCAGTCTTCTACAACTAGAAGGATATTTCTTTTTTTATGCACTTAAAATCTGCTCTGCTGTGTAGGACTGAGCTGCAGTGTGCAATGCACACCACCCTCATCTTTACTTGAAACTTGCTCTCCCAAAAGTGAATCCACATAATCTGGAATTCACTGGCACTACAACCAGGGCTTTATCCAAAGTCCTTTTCTCTGGACAGTTTAAACTCACTGTTCAGATGTATAGATAGCTACGATTACAGAACTAATAATATTTAATAAAATTTAATGACAGTGGATAGTATACTGTTTAATGGACAAAAGGTGCAGTAAACAGTAGGATGTGACTTTTACAATAACAATTTCCATTCTACTGACTTGTAATCAAATGTAACAGATCTGCTCTGGGCTAAACAGTACAACCTGGCATACCTGTGCTATTCCCCACGCACTTAATAAAAAATGAAGTGCAATGATAGAGTCAGCTATACAGCATAATATTATATGCGGCTACAGCTACTGATTAGCCAAAAATATGCAGCACAAGGTCAACCCAAATGTATAGCTCTACCTGTTTATCCAACCCCTGTTCAGTCTGCATATGTGCACATGCCATATATGTGAAGTACACATGCTACACTGAAATTATGCAATATAAGGATGCTTGAGGAAAATAAATCTGTATGAGCAACTCATCACAGCAGATGTCCAAAGCAGGAATTCACATTTCTAGCAATACTGATCATCTATGGAATCTGCTGGAGGTAGACAAGAGACCTGCCAGTTTAACTTCCAGAGTTTTCACAGATGTCCTCTACAAGCATACTGTCTACTTGGTACATCAGGTCAATGTAAGGCATATAAGATGGAGATGCTTATGCCACTATAAAGCTCTTTTTGAGAGAAAAACATTCAGAAGTGTGTGCCTAGGGGTGCACAGAGTCCCACCTCATCTTGAAATTGTAAAGTCCACAAGGACTCTTGCCCTAGCATCATTACCTACCTCTTAGGGATAGTCAGCTAATTAGGGCAGTACCAATATGACCCCTAAAATAAAAACAAAATGTAATGGCAAGGAAGGTGTCCAAGGCTAATCCACTGGTCCAGTGGTCCTTGGGCATATGGCTCATCAAAGCAAAAATGAAGACAGATGGAAGAGGTCAGCAACTTGTACTGCAGCAATGATCTCATAACCTGCACACCTACTTTACAGTGAGTTGTTCAGATAACTATACTATTTTCATCATAGTGATCATAACTGCATTAGTGTTCCTTAACCATGAAAGAGCATGACAGCAAATAAAATTAATTCCCTTGGGGAAGTTGCTACAATCATGCCCTGCAGGATAACTGTAGCAAAGTTTGGTTTACTCCTAGACTAGATGTTAAGCTTGTAATGCTTAGAAAAAGTGTAGGCTGAAGCCCATGGACGTAGCTTAGAAATGTCCTAGGCGAACACATTTTTTGAAAAGGCAGCAATTATAGCTGCTGCTCTGACTCTCTGTTACATTTCCCTTAATTCAGTATAAACAATAGCTAGCATCACACCTAATATACACTGCAAAGGAAAGGATAGCTAGACTGGAGGGATGCTGAACTCTTGGCCTTTAATAGAGAGGCTCACAATGTTGAGATGCAAAATGGACCTTATGCCTGCAGTCTTCCAGGGAACCAAAAAGAAATGGGAGTAAAACCTAACACTGACTTTCTCGAACAAACAGAAATGCTGATGTTTGAAAGAGGAGACGGGTCTCTAGACAATCCCATACAGATTTGGAAGTGGAGCTGGTAGATGTGATCTCCAGAGAAAGGAAGGAAACAAAATTACAGGGCAAAGCTATAAAATTTGATCTCTACTACTAAAGCATGCAGGCACATGTTATTTTGGAGTCTTCAAGGACCAAAGTATTGGATGTAGCCACGCCACTTGATGCAGAAGACTGACAGAGATCTGCTCATCCTGTTGATGCTTTTGCTATCCCTGTTAAGGTCATTATAACAAAGGCCACAGATTATTCTTTTGCATCCTATAGGAGGACCAGAAATTAATAACTCCTGGAATGAGGAACTCAAGAAAAAGCACCATGACATCCTCAGTAAAAAAAAAAATCCACAACTAAACTAATGTCGATGCACAGCCATTCTAAATCTCTCTCTGTCTATCCTGGTATACCAGCAGTCATAAATGACATATACCATGTGGAAGCGGATGCTAGAAGTTGTCATCCCTACAGTCTTGAAAACTGTCCTAAGTAGATTTCTGGGAAGATGGTATAACATTTCAATAGTTTTGTTTAGAATGACATGCTGGAAGTAAACCATAGACATTAGGCAGTTTTAACATTGTTATGGTCAAAACAGCAGAACTGAACACTCCTAAAGTAACTCAAGGCCTGGTACTTTGTCTGGGAGATGGACCACTGCTGAGATGAGGTATCCAACTTAGAACTGTCTGCTAAACAGGAAAAGTACTTGAAACAGCACACACATGCCTGACATTTCATGTTCAATTAAGTAACTCTATCTACGCATAGCCAAGCAGCCTGGATAGTATCTTTAAAGCTGGAAACTAACAAGAGGTATTACCAAAATGTCTGTCTTCTAAAGCCAATACTTTTTGTGGCTGCACATTCACACTCTTCGGTTCTTGATTCTTCAGATGAAAAAAAGAGAGATTATCTGAGGAAAAGAGCAGTTCTAAAAGGATATCTTACTGCTAAGAGTCTCAAAATAAGATCTTGATTGCATTCCACAAATTCCAACCTGTAACTTTGCACAAATTTATTAACCAACTAACCAAGTTACTGCTCAGAAATGCCGCATCTACAAAGAGGATCAAGCAGAGTAAAACCCTCAACTATCCCACTCCAATACACATGACCATACCTCAACTATCCAGACTTTTACAGAAAGTCCAGCTTTTTGCTCATATTTTTGGTCAGTTCCACATAAAATTTGTGGTTTTCTGGCAAATCTGTGAGGACTGAATTCATTAAATAATGAGACATTTGAGTTCTCAGACTTCATATATTTCAAAAAAGAATGCATGGTAGCACAAAACCTCTTATTCTAGCAACTTTTTAAGTTTATAGCAGCAGTATTTAAAATGTGTCCTTATATGTGGATCTTTGCCCCATTCTTTTTGACTTTGTCCAGATTTACTGTGTTACGAGGTTAATGCACATGACTACTTACTTTTAACAGTGCAGTGGCACTCACCTTTGGGCGAGGTAACACTACCCCTGCTAAAGAATAGACTCCCTGGTTTTAGGGATGTACCTCCAGTAGGATCTTCCTCCTTTACTTTGAAGTGTCCAAGTAACGTAAGCTTCTGTAATGAGAAAATAAACTAATCAGCTGAAGGACTCACATGTACAAAAACAGTTGACCAGAGGGAAAACATTCAGCACAATCAAGTTAATATTTAAGAAGGCAAGGAAATACTTTTTCTACTAGTCTGCAATATTTTCTCCCAGGTGTCTCATTAATTTTGTTTTTATGGAAGTTAGATTAAAACTGACACCATGCAGAAATTACTAGGACAACTTACAATTAAAGATCTTTAGACTGTTTTTTGCACACCACCTGCTAAGGCAAAATATAACACCTATCCTGTAATACTACTTTTGAGGTAATCTGCAGTGCAGCTGTTTAATTTTATGAATAATATGAATCCACAAACACAGAGCTTGCTTAGTTTATTTTTGCGTTAATTTGAATCAGTAGGGACCTAAACTAAAATTCTAATAAAAGTTAACACTAAAGAAAGGAAAATGTTGTACCTTAATTTCTCAGGGCAATAACCATGCATCTATATTTTGCACTTGTAAAGCAGGATGTTTGTGCTACACTCATCAGTATGGACATCACAAAAAGTAACTTCTAGCATGCACCACAGTGGAGTTTTCTATCACTGTGGGGTTTCTGAGAATGAAGACAGCAATCTACGGTTGCCAATTTGTTTGCCTTACCAGGAGACCATAGTTGGAATCTTTATCTTACAAACGAGATGAATGCAGTTGTACAAAAAACAACTACAAGATGGCTCATCAAAATAAGCTGTTACAGCTTCTAATGCAGTACCCCAACAGAAGCATTCACTTAAAGCAGATACATACAAAAGTTATTTAAAACAAACATTTGTAACTTGTTTAGTGAGAAAGAAATGGAACCAAGTATCATCCATGGAAACCTTTCATCCAACCTTTTTTCAAGCAAACAGACTGCATTTTAGTAATCATTAAACACATATAATGTACATCAGATATCGGGTATTGTACAATGATAGCTCACTGGTATTAAAAAATGCGCACACTGATTGATTAGCCCAACCGGTGTGCCCATTGTAAATCAAGCATATACCAATAAAAAAATTCCAGTCAATGAAATGCTAGACTTTTTTCTATTAGCATGTGCTACGGAGGCATACATCTCAACTGTCCAGACTGTCACCTCTATTTTTTTTCTGTTCCTAATAAAATTGGTGTTTTTTCTGTCCAATCACTAAGGAATGAAGTTACTAAATAATAACACGCATTTGAGTTTCAGACTTCATATCCTTCAGACAAACAAGTCTTGTTATTTCAGCAGCTCTCTAAGTTTATAAGTGCAACATTTACAATTGGCCCCTATTATTTAAGTTTGAGCTAACAGGTTGAGAGGTACGGAGAGCAGAGAAAATACAAGGAAAATCACATACGTTCAGCTAAACTAAATAAATGTACCTTATTTTCCTTGTATTTCTGCCCTGTCTCTCTTCTACCTCTAAACTATCTGAATTTTATAGTTTTGGGGAAAAAAAGCAACAGAGCTCTTCCTTTCTCTGTTGCTTGTTTTCAACAGCACTGATATGTATACGCATGCACAGTACATAAACAAACATGGAAGAATGCGGAGGAACACTATGGCGTCATTATACAATGACATTATTTAAGAAAAGTAAGCAATTAAAATGGTTAGCCTTCCTTACTCATTCAGGCTTCACCCTCACTATACAACCATGCCAACTGTGGGTAAATCCTCAATATACCCACACCTACTCATTGGTTATTGCTTAATGCTATTGTTTTACAATCAGTTCAGACAAAACACTAAAAAACATTATATACATCTAAACTGGCAAGTCTAATCTGAAATTAGCAGCACCTCTAAATCCTGACCTGCACTTTTTAGTCCTGGGAAAGCAAGAGAAGGGGTACAAGACAACTGGGCCTAAGTATCTCCTAGCATTGTTCCACACAGAATAAGCAGATAGCACATGTACTAGATGACCTCAGTTTCATGTTCTCCAGTGAACTAATTCGTTAGATGTGGAAAGTATCCACTTGTACAAGCACATCTCTTTTATTTAAAGTAGTAACTCATGAAACAACACGCCACCTCCTCAAACGCCAAATGCCACTGCTGGCTGACAATGTAAAACTCAGCCATATAAAAAGCACAGCCCACATACAAGGATTTTTCCTAGAAGAACAGGAAAAATGTGTGCCTCACTTTGTCTTCAGTAAAAATATACAGACATTATGCTGTCCAGCCCACGATGCACACTAATCATGAAGAGCAGCAAAGGAAATGACAGTGAAATGTAACGTAACAGGCATGTATGTGCACCTGCAAGGTATTTAATGCAACAGTGCATGACTGACAATGACTCTGTTAATTCATAACATTTGGGTAGTAGCCTGATTGTTTGGTAAAGCTTCAGTCAGTGCCTACAAGTGATCACACAGCCACAAGGTGGAGCTAATTAGTACTTAGAGGCAGAACCAGACACAAAAATGTATTCTACACAGACATTTAATGATATATACATTAATTACATCAAATGTTAATTGTGTATCTTACTGCAAATACCACATATAGCTGGATAACATTAGACATTAGCTCCCTAATTCTAACATGTACCCACTTAGTGCATACAATATCCCAATGCAAAAATGTTTCCACCTCAACCACTATGGCAAACTTTTAAATTATGTAAATAGAAAGGAGTTCATAATTCAAACATTTCATCTACAACACATTAACTTCCCCACACTAATTAAAAAACAACTATGCTCTTGGCTTTACCTACAGTATTCAGTCAAACCCAGGTCCTACACCACAACCCAAACAAATCCCCATAAATCTGACTAGTACCCCAAACACAAAACACTTAACACTAACAATAAAACTGTTCAAACCAAAGATCTGAAAACAGCCTGCATAAATTTAAGCATCATTAACAACAAAGGGTCACCTCTTGAAGTCAAGATTACTATGAAACACCCACATATCCCTGCCATTACGGAAATTCGGCTGAAAGAGAGCTTCTGCCATTCAACTTTTATCCCATCACATTAGAAAATCCTTTGTGATAACAGACCAGGAGCTAGAATAGGGGGTGGAGTCAAGCTCTTAATTAGATACAATACTCTATTAGAAGTCGTGTTACGCGGTGGTGGTGCTGCAGTAGTGTTGTCACCTCACAGTAAGACGCTGTCCGGTTCGATTCTCAGCTAGAGCATCTTCTGCGTGGAGACGTGTGTGAATGGGCGTACCTTCGTTGAAGGTTGTGCGTCAGGGCTGGTAACTCGGCACGTAAAAATCAACTACCAATCAATAGCGGACCGGAGTTCCGCTGTGGCAACCCCTAAACGGGAAAAGCCGAAAGACACAAACTCAATTAGAAGTCATCTGCTATAATTTTGCCAACCCAACAAATGATAAGAGTACCAAATGGGATGACACCAACCTCACCTTAGGATAAACTTATTATAGCAAATTTATATACCCCTCCTCCCTTTTCCAGCCTCCCTAATAAAATGCCCTTAATGAAATGTTCCCAATAGCTGTATCAAAAAAAGTATCCTAGATGACTTATTTGAAATGTTAGGAGCCCTTATGAAAATCCACTAAATAGAATGCTGCAATAGTTTAACCTTGAAAAGCTAGTAAAAGAATTAACCAGGCCGAATTTACAATCAGGAAATCGTACAACTCTAGTTCTTATCCTTTCTAATATAGCTCACCATTGTACATATATAACCATTCTTTCCATCTCATTCAGTGACCACTGCCCAGACCTTTCGTCTTGGTCTTTCAAATCCATAAAAGCCAACTCAAAAATATTCACAGGTCACCCCTTCCCTGAACACAAACTCCCATCTCACAACCATCACCAGAGCCTTACTGACTGGTCCTCCAATTCCTCAACAGTCCTATCAATATTCATGAAAGCCTACATTTAATCTAAGACTCCCTTTTCCCCTGCACATGCAGAAAAATAAGGGGACAAGTTTGTCCCTGGCTTTCAAAAGATGAAGAATCCAATGAAAAATAGAGATAGTACAGTTTTGTACCTACCATAAATGCAGATGTCCGAGAGGAATGCATCTGCAGTCCTTACAAATGGGTTGTCCTGTCGTCAGGCAGCCCTTCGGTCGGCCGGATTCCAAAGTCTGGGTCTGGCTTCGGCTGGTGTCGCACTTCACCCGACGTCATTGCGGCAGTTATTTGGGTATAAAGGCATCAGCCGACGCCATTTTCCTCAGTGTTTCTTGCCCCAGATGCCAGGTGCCCTCTTTGTAGGCTAAATTTGGATAAAAGCCATAGTTTCCAAATAGTAGAGAGCAAACACACAAAATAAACATGTATGTACATATATATACAAACAAATACACCATAATAGATCCCCCCAAGCTAGCTGAAGATTGGTAAGTACCCTAGGAGTACCTCAGAGGGGAAGGAGGGTGGGTAATCCTGACTGCAGATGCATTCCTCTCGGACATCTACATTTATGGCAGGTACAAAACTGTACTATGTCCTTCAAGGATGCATCTGCAGTCCTTACAAATGGGTAGAATACCATAGCTAAACTAGGGGAGGAGGAAATGAGAATAGATTATGGTGTAGTCAGGATCCCTTGCAAAACAGCAGTGGCAAAGCCAGCACGGGATCTAGAGTATAGAGGTAAGTTATAATGCTTGGCAAATGTATGCACGGAGGTCCAAGTAGCAGCCTCTATAATGTCCTTGGTAGCCACTCCTCGTAAGAAAGCTGTGGTAGTGGCTGTGGCCCTTGTGGAGTGAGGCCTGATGTTCTCTGGAGTTTTCTTTTCATGGTAGGAGTAACAAAGTCTAATGCAATTTCCTATCCATTTGGAGATTGTCTGTTTAGAAATTGGTTTTCCTTCTTTTCCTGTTGCATAAGCTACCAGAAGCTGGTCAGTTTTTCTATTGTTTTTTGTCCTGTCCAGGTAGTAGTGTAATTGCCTGTGTACATCCAAGGTATGTAAGATCTTTTCTCCCCTGTTCTGTGGATTGGGGTAGAATGTAGGAAGGTGGATAGCCTGATTTAAAGAGACTCTGGATACCACCTTAGGCATAAATGTAGGATTTGTTCTCATGGACACTCTATCTTGATGGAAGATCAGGAAGGGTTGTACTGCCATTAATGCTTGTAGTTCAGAGACCCTTCTTGCTGAAGTTATTGCCAGCAGGAAGGCAGTCTTCCAGGATAAGTATTGCAAGTCTGCTGTAGCTGCTGGCTCGAAAGGAGGTAGAGTCAGTTTTTCTAGCACAAAGTTCAAGTCCCATGCTGGCAATGGAGGTTTCCTGGGAGGTTTTACATTTTAATTCCCCTCAGAAACTGTCTGAGCAGAGGATGCGAGAAGACAGGAGGATCCAAGCTGTATTGTGCTGAAATAGCTGATGCATGTATCTTGATGGAGGAATAGGACAGGCCTGTGTGGTAGAGCTCCGCCAAGTACTCCAGGATGTTGGCTATGTTTACCAGTGTCACATCTTGCCCCTTTGCAGCACTCAGATGAGATATCTTTTCCATTTTGCTGCATAATTCTTTCTTGTTGAAGGTCTCGAGCCTCCAGGATTATGTCCTTAACCCTTTGGGATAAATTTGGGTTAATTTCTGTTATGTAATGTTCCAGGCAGTTAGCTGCAGAGTTTTTAGGTTTGGATGCAGAATGTTGTAGTTGTTCTGTGTCAGCAGTAATGGGATCAGGGGCAGTTTCCATATTTGTTCCCGGACATGCTCCTCAGCGGGTACCAATGTTGTCTTGGCCAGTCTGGGGCTATCAGAATGATCCTCGGACGTTCCTCTTTGATCTTGAGAAGCACCTTGTGCATCAAAGGAAGTGGTGGGAATGCGTATGCTGTCAGGCTTCTCCAACTGAAGGATAGGGAGTCCACCTTCCAATCAAGTGGGTGGTAAGTCCTTGTGCAGAATTTCTTCAACTGGTGATTGTATGGGGATGCAAACAAGTCTATTTGTGGTGATCCCCATTCTCTTGTTATGGCTTTGAAGATGTCCGGATGCAGCATCCATTCGTGGGCATCTGTTGTAGTTCTGCTTAATATGTCTGCTAGAATGTTTTCCTTCCCTGGTACATAAATTGCCTGTAACTGAAGGTTGTAGCTCAGAGCCACATCCCATAGGTCTAGTGCCAGCCGGCATAGGGGGTATGAGTGTGTGCCTCCCTGTTTGTTGAAGTACCACATAACTGTGGTGTTGTCTGTCCTTATCAACAGCTGGCCTTCGTGGAGAAGAGGTCTGAATGCCTGGATTGCCAATTTTACTGCCATCATTTCTTTTAGATTTATGTGCAGATGCAGTTGGTCTTGAGTCCATAGGCCTTGAATGCACTTGTCCATCATGTGTGCCCCCAACCGAGGTCTGAGGCATCTGTCGTGATAGTTTGTCTTGGTTGACTTTTGCAGAAGGGCAGTCCTGTGTTTGATTGACAGGCCTGAGCCCACCATAAGAACTCTTGTTTCAGGCATGGGATCATTGGAATTTTGGTTTCCAGGCTGTGCTTGTGCTGAGACCACAAATTCTTTAGGTACCACTGTAGCTTTCTCATATGAAGCCTGGCATGAGGGACCAGACTTATGCAGGATGCCATGAAGCCTAGAGCTTGTAGCACTTTTCTTGCAGTTAGATGGCTCTGCTTTGTTAATGCCAAGAAATAGAGAGGAAGTTGCTCTTTCTTTTCTGCAGTTAGAAATGCCATTTGTTTTGATGTGTCCAGTTCTGCACCCAGAAAGGTTATTATTTGGGATGGAATCAGCCTTGACTTTTTTGTATTGACTGTGTATCCCAGGGCTTGTAGCAAGTAGATGACTCTTTGTATGTCTTCTGTTAATTTGTTTTTGTTGTCCGCTTGTATCAGGCAGTCGTCCAGGTAGGGATAGATTTGAATTCCCTGAAGTCTGCAATGGCGATTACTGATGCCAGGCATTTCGTGAACACTCTGGGCGCAGTAGATAAGCCAAAGGGCAATGCTGAGAATTGATAATGCTCTGATCCTGCAAGAAATCTGAGGTATCTTCTGCAAATTGGTCTTATGGGGACGTGCAGGTATGCCTCCTTGAGATCTAGAGTTACCAGCCAAGACTCCTTGCCCAGCATGGGAAGAAGCTGCTGTAGGGTCAGCATTTTGAATTTTGGAACAATGAGGAATGTGTTTAGAGCGGACAGATCTAGAATAGGCCTCCATTTGTTTTCTTTTCTTGGTACCAGGAAGAGCCTGGAGTAAAATCCTTCCCTTGCTCCATAAATGGTACCTTTTCCACAGCACGCATTCTTAATAATTGAGATATTTGTTTTAGAGCTTCTGCCCTTTGAGAAGGTGGTAGGTTTGGCATTCCTCTCTTTCCTGGTAGTGTATGGAAATGGAACCTGTAACCTTTGTCTATAGTCTGCAAAATCCATTTTTCTCTTGTAATGCAGTGCCAGTTTCTTGAAAATAATGTTAGCTTTCCGCCTAAGGGTGCTTCTAGTTGTTCCCTGGTTGGCGGTGCCTGAGTTGTTGTAGTGGTGGTGGCTGTATCCGTGCCTCGTTGGTTGTTACCCTGCCACTGGTGACCCCTGTAGGCACCCCTGGATTGGTTTCTGCCTCTAGAGCACCTATTCCTGCCTCTTTGTGCCTTAGAGGAGTCCGGAAAGGACCAACTTGGACGGCCAATTCCTGCTAAACCTTGGAGGTTGAACTTGTAAGAAATCTTTTACTGTCTGCACAGATTTTGCTTTCTCTTCCATTTTTTTCAGAACCTGCTGTGCGGGGGCACCAAATAAATTGACCTTGTCCGTAGGTGCATCCAAAAGCTTAGATTTGACATGGTCTGGTAATGCCTGCTCTTTCAACCATGCATGCCTCCTGATAACTGTGCCAGTCATGGCTGATCTAAAGAAAGCCTCCAGTGCATCATAGCCACATTTTAAAGAATGGTTACTAACCTGCTGTATGTTATGTAACATTTCTTGAACATACTTTTTATCTAAAGATTCTTCAGAGGACAGCTTTTTAGTCAACTGGTCAAGCATAAACTCTTGATATTGAATCATATGAAATTGGCAGTTCAAAGCTCTAGCTGACAAAGTAGCAGAGGTGTAAACTTTTTTACCCCATCTCTCTAAGGACCTGGATTCCCTATCAGAGGGGAGGGGTTTTTTAGAAAAAGTAGCTGCTACAGCTTTAGGGCCCTGGGAGATAGTCTCTGGATCTGCAAAAGGGGCCTTATATAAGTGGTGATGAGTGTCCGGGACCCTGTAGTACCTATCTGGTTTAGCAGGAGCCGGAGGTAAAGTATCAGGAGTAGTGCAAGCATCATTAAATGCATCATCAACAACAGATAGAACTGGAGGAATAGCTAAAGGCCTATGCTGTGGTAAGTGTAGAAAGGTCCTAAGCCTTTTTCTAGAGTCTGAGAAATCTTGGCCCTGCCACTGAAATTGTTCCCTCATAGCATGCGAGGTTTCCCCAAAGGAAAATTCCTCAGGAGGAGAGGCTGAAGGGATGGACTCCTCAGCATCAGAGTCTTCATAAGGAGAATAAGAAGCCTCAGGAGGGTCTGTATGTTCTGAATCATCAGAAGAATCATCTGTGGCTACTGGCTCAGGGGGCTCTGCTCTAGGCCTCTTTTCTGGAGGAGGGAGAGAGGCCCTGTCTGGATGAGGCTGGGATCCACGAATTAAGGTGATGAGATCCTGTGCCAAGGAAAGCATATGGGAGCTGGTGCTGGGCCTGTGAGAGGGGGGCTTGGCAGGTACAGGTTTGGAAGTTTTGGCTGCTTTAGCCCTGGTAAAGGCCTTAATAGACATAGCTGGAGGAGGCCTAGCAGCTCCACGTGCAGGGGTAGAAATATCTAGTGGAATGGTGTCTGATAAATCCTGTGAAATCGCAGAAGGCTGGATTTCAGAAGCCGTTTCTACCAGTATAGAAGAGGCCTTGGTAGAAGGCAAGTTATCGGCTGAAGAAAGAACCGCTTGCTCGGTTTCGGCCGAAACCGAGACACTCGTGGATTGCTTAACCGCGGTTTCAGCCGAAACCGCGGACCGCGAGTGTCGGTCCTTTTCTTTGCGCTTTTTGGTTATTTGCGTAATCGGAGGATCCGACGGCACAATGTAGGCAAAATCGGAGCCGAAAATCTGTTCAGCAAAGTCCGAGCGACGTCTAAGCGTCCGTCGGTTAAAAGAAGCACAGGCTAGACAAGCTGCTACGTCGTGGTCTGGGCCTAAACAATGTATGCAATAGGAGTGGAAATCTTTATGAGGTATTTGTTTCCCACAAGATAAACAGTTATTAACTTTCTCTGACATCGGCTGCGGCAAGAAAGAGTCCCCAACGGGGTACTTAGCTTTATAGAAGTCTTCGAAGTAGTATTCGGTAGTAGTAATCTCTGGATCTGACCGACCGGCACTTGCGAACAGCTTCTGCTTCGGGTGCCACGCGGCAAGAAAGACTGAGGAAAATGGCGTCGGCTGATGCCTTTATACCCGAATAACTGCCGCAATGACGTCGGGTGAAGTGCGACACCAGCCGAAGCCAGACCCAGACTTTGGAATCCGGCCGACCGAAGGGCTGCCTGACGACAGGATAACCCATTTGTAAGGACTGCAGATGCATCCTTGAAGGACATCAGGCCTGAATTGCTTGCAAGCAAGACCAGAACAACACCCGGCTACGACAAACCAATCGCTCTTTAAGAAAGCAAACTAGAGTTGGAATTAGCTCTGCACAATTGCTATAATTAAGAACTAAACCAATGTCAGCTGCAAGCAAACTAAAACTATTCTGGAAGGAACAGAAACAGCATTCAGGTAAACTTACTAAAAATACAAATTCTTCTTCCATCAATCCTGCTGAAGAATACAAATCCTTACTTACAACAGCCATTAAAAACATCACAAACTCATTTAGTCTAACATATAACTATAAACCTAACTCCAACAACAAGCCTCAAATGCATTTATACACTTGCTGAATATGCTGCTACGTATGGCTTCAGAGAAATCACTGTAAAAGAAAAGTACAGTTTTGTACCTACCATAAATGTAGATGTTCGAGGATCCACATTGCTGCAGTCCTAACCATTGGGGGTAGTCCGTCCAGTCGTACCGGTATATATGGCTGGAGTATATGACGGGCCGGGTGGCGTCATAGATAGGGACCGTCGCTCTTTGCCAGGGTATCTATCTCTACCGACCGGGGGCCATATTCTCAGTCTTTCTTTGCCCTAGATCAGAGAAGACCCTAAAAGAACGCCAAAAAAAAAACACCAAACACCACCAAAAAAAAATAAATACAATATATACAAAATTACAGGTACAACCCTCACTCAACACAACCACCCCTAAACACAGAGGGGAGGGAGCAGAGATGGACAGAAATTGGGATACAGAACATCTACATTTATGGTAGGTACAAAAAAATACTATAACTCTTTCATTCCACATTGCTGCAGTCCTAACATTGGGGCAGTCTCCCAAGAGGTAGGTAAGGCAACTAGCTAAATCAAAAGGAAGCAGGAAACCATAACTTGCCAAATAAAAATGGCAAAACCAGCTGAAGATTTAGATTTAGAAAAGAGAGTCTTAGAGTTAGAATGCACAGGAGAAAGTAATGTCCCCTCAAAATAGTAGCTTCCTCCAAACTATAGAAAATGTGGCATGTACCAGGAAATGCTAGTATGATGTGGGCAGTAGCCTGGAATCCCAGCTGACCTAATCCCATAAGGAAATGCAATGCCAAATGGGGAAGAAATAGAAAAAGAAAAAAAACCAACTCCACTTAGGAAAACTCAAAATTTGAGAGCTGCTTGCCTAAAGAACTCAAAGCAAAAAGATTAAACAACTGCTGAGACCTGCTTAAAAACTGTGTGGTCCTGCTTGCATAATAACGAACTGCTCAGTATCTCTAAAGTGTGCAAAAATCTTTTCTGACTTTAAACCACATCTGGCAGTCCTTAAAGATACAAATGAATATGATACCCTTAAAGAAACACCTATCAACCAGGCCTTACAACATAAAAGGCCTGATTAGTAGAAAATGATCTTTCAAAAAATGGCCCAAAAGCAAAAGCCAACAAAACCAGCAATTTTCATAATTCAGTAACCCTTGGAGTGGAAAAGCAAGCTAACAGTTTCTCCCCTTCAATGACACAAAATTCAAGTCCCTAGTGTCAGCGGGCTCAAAAAAAAAAGAGTAAGTTTCTGGATCACAAAATTGAGTTGCTGAGCAGGATGGTGAGCTCAACGTGGGGCAGCAAAGATTCTGCTGCAGCACAAAATTGCTTGACAAAAGGACAATGAATTGATGGTGGGTCACTTAAGATGGGAAAGAGAGACACTCAAATGAATCACAGAAATCTTAAAAGACAAAAGAGCCACACTAACTCAGCATTTCATTGATACAATCTCTTTTGTAAATTCTTAAATAAAAATCTCCAAATCATTTTGCTGTTGTCCAAAATTTTGATCTAGGTCTGTTGTCTTCCACAGAACTTTCCTTGGCATTTTGAAGCTGTTGAATATGCACACATTCAAAACAAGTTGAGGAAGCAATAGTTTGGTGTGTTTCAAAACAGAATATGCCAGGAGTGTTAATCAAGTGCAGTGAAGCTTGACATTGAGTAGATGACTAACCCTCTGACTATATAGGTGTTCCTTGGCCAATCTGGAGCCATGCAGGCTTCCCTAGCTTGAGACTCCTCAGTTTAGGGTACTCACATTTGCTGTAAGAAAATCTGGAGCCTTTAAAATCATCCTTGGCTTGGAAGGCATGACTGAAGAGAATAGCCAGCTGAGAAGAGGCAGAGGTGGAGGTGAGATTAGTGATGACATTTTTATGGTGGGAAAGAAAGAGCACAGTGTCACTAGGCTGTGTGATGAACAGATTCAGTCAATTTCGAAATGCAGCTGGTCAGTTTAGGAATACAGCTCTGCAGATTTCCAATTACCTTTCGATCCATCACTGTCAATTTCCTCAAATACATGAAGGCTGCCTCTCCACTGCCAGGATCCATGAGGCGGCCTGCTTAACACATCTGTTAAGCCTTGCCTGCAGATGCAGAAACCTTGCCTGAAGAGTTAATTGCAAGCTGACACCTGCCCCTATAAAATCATTGTTTGCCTGCATAGAGGGGTAACTGGACTGCTAACTTCTTGTTTGATGTACCACCATGACAGACTGCTGACATCGAAGAATACTTGACTGCCCTGGAAGTTGTCTGTGACTCCCCCTCTCCTTTGCAAACTGGACTGCTAACATGAGCTCTTCAACTTGATATGTAGATATCTGAGTTTTTGTTCTCTGAGCGTTTTGTATCCACTTTCCAAATTCCTTTTTGGCCCCAAGCTATGTCTTGAGCATTTGTCATAAATTTGCTGACTCGGCTTCTGGCCGGGTTTTTGAGATAAAATTGCAGCTGAACATGTCCTGAACCCACATTAAAAATGTCCATGGAATGCAAGTGTATTGGGAAGCAGCCTAGTATCCAAAATCCTGAAGTGCTGGACTTGAACATTTTTTGGATAGCACCAATGGCTTCCTCATTTGGTTGTTTGAAGTTGGGAAGGACTGAAGAATACAAGTAGCCAGTAAAACCAGAAAACACATGTCTTGAGAGGGTACTATTCTGTCTTTTATCCCGAAGAGAGAGTACGACTGGTATAATGGAAAGATTCTCATGTCTAGAATGCTGGCCTCTTCTGGTTGCTGCAGATACTCTAACACCCAGCTAGCAAATCCTCTTGAGAGGGCAATTAAATTGACTTTAGCCTCCAATAAGAATAAGGCAGAGCCAGAACCTTTGCTATCAATTCCTCCTCCGCTGAGAAGCTTTGTTTTCTTGAGCCAGAGTACTGCAGTCAGCCCAAGTAGCAGAGGATTGATAATTCCTTTTAGCCTGAAAAGCATGAATGGGGTAAAGGAACCTGAGTGAATACTCACTGAAAGAATCCCCCAAAGGGCAAATGCAGACCACTGATAGCTTGTCAACATTTTGATTTTGAGATGAAGGTAGCAACCCAGCGGATAGAAAAATCCTTTATTGTGATGCAGTGTCTTTGCTACTAGGAAAGTGATCTTTGCCCAGATAAGGTAAAATTGGCTTGAG
Organism: Protopterus annectens; assembly: GCF_019279795.1. NCBI lineage: Eukaryota > Metazoa > Chordata > Ceratodontiformes > Protopteridae > Protopterus > Protopterus annectens. The sequence goes on along the minus strand of NC_056741.1, from coordinate 849,080,003 downwards.
GACTCTAATTGTCCCCTTGGGAAAACCCCAGATAAGGTGCCTTGATAGCCTCTGGCCAAAGGAAGTTCAGGGGTTTGGCTTCTTGGCCCCTTGAACAGGCAGGACTGATGAGGAGGCCCTTTCTGGCAAGGGGTTAGGTGAATTAAAGATGTGAGGGAGCTTCAGGAGGATTGCTTGTGATATTCTTTTTTCTTCAGAACAGGCAAAGAATCAGGAGGAAGCCTTTCAGCCTTTAAAAATGCTTGACCACATTACTCTGGTCTGCATGGCTATGATCAAAGATACTTAAGAAAACCAGGCACCTATAGGACCTATCCCGGGTTTAAATCCTGCAGGAGGCAGCCTCTTCCACTCATCCATGAAATGCAAACATCTTCCAATGAAATCAGAACAGGAGGATGCAGAAAAGGCCTAAGTCGGTCTCGCTCAGAGGAGGAGTTGCTGAAAATGAAGAAAAGTCTTCAGCGAAGCAGAGGAAGGAAAAAAAATCCCCTCTCTCAATGCTCCTGCATCCTTCTCAAAAACATAAAACAGTCTTCATCACCACATCCTGCCCCACCACTACACCCTACCTTCTTGACAAAAGCAACTGATAAAATTGCCAAACCCTTTCCCCTTCGTTTAGAACCTCTTCCTCACTAATGGAATTTTTCTTCCAGCATTAAAATGTTCCTTTGTCATCCCCCTTCCAAAAATAGCTGCCCTAAATCCCTAAAAGCCCTTCAGCCTATTGCCACTCTTTTCCCACTCACTCAAAGTGATGAAGTGGCTTCAGAAACTCTATCAGCACTACTACAGCATTATTCTCTACCACTAACTTCATATACAGCAATACTGATGAGGGACTTAACTCTGCAGGAATGTTTGAGGACACAACCAGGGCATTTGAAACAGACAACCATAAACAACTTCTCACTAAATTAACAAAATGCAAACTTGGCCATAACACTATTAAATGATTCAAAAGTTACAGCCAGAAGAGAACATCCCAGGCTCATTTTAAGAGCCATTTATCCAGTAATGGCACTCTAAACACATGAGAATATCAAGGATCAGTTTTAGGTTCCCAGCTATTCCACTATACATCAATCACCTTCCTACGGACTGGTCTACATTAAACATCATACTATATGCAGATGATATTCTCCCACTCAGTGCAAATAAATGACCCTCTTCCCTACAATTTCAACTTCAATAATCCTTCAGTAATCTATCTCACTAGACTTATGCTAATAAACCTCTGATTAACAACTGCTGGACCCTTACTGCAATGCGATTGGTCCTTGGGAGGAGCAAGAATTTTGTCAGGTTTCTTCAGAATATGCTTCACTGTGTCTGGTTTCTTCTATGCTTTCTGAGATACTAGATCTAGAAGTACATTCAGAGGGGGAACCAGCTAAGGCATGGATGGGTCCACATCAAACGTCTCCAAAAATGCTGACTCCTTCAGGGCGTGGGCTTTACTGGTCCAGCCCTCTCACTGGCAAAGAAGCTCCAACAGATTGCCAAAGGAGGAGTAATCCTACAGTGCCTTAGGGGACCCCTCTCCTTCCTCAAGGTCTGAACCGTCAATGAGAGACTCTTCAGGGGAGTCAAGGTGCTTCATCTTGCAACACCTCTTGCATGAGACCTCCCATTCGGGTGAAAGCAGAGGAGAGAGGGAAGAGGCAGTAAGCCCTGCCAGAGGAGTGGACTGGAGGCCAATAAGCAAATGCATCTAGGAGTAGGTTGATGACTGATTGCAGGCACAGATGAGAATCAGGATGGAACACTGGCTAAGGACACCCAATATCTCCTTTGGGGAGAACATCCTCTCCATGACATCGAAAGCAGTGGCAGACACTGGCATCCTGGAGCCAACAATCCCAGTATCTAAAGATATCCTACACATGCCCGAGGCCGGGGGAGCTACTCATCACTTCAGTGTTGAGACTACAGCCGATCTGACGAACACCGAAGCTCCAAGCAGAGGGTCAATCCTCAAGCTGGGATAGTCAACCGTGACCCAGAAATGCCAGCCTCAACAGCATGGCTCTGAGGTCCAGTCAGCTCTGGCAACATTGGAGTGGACGAGACCAAGGTAGGAGCCATAACTGAGGATGGCCATGCCTTTGGATCCGACCCTGAGGCTGGGAATACGGCCGGGCCTGAAGACCTTGAATCTATAGGGGCCGAGGGAGGAAACCAGGGTGACAGAGCTGAGATTCCGGGAAGAGGCCTTGCACCTGAAGGGATAAGGCCTTATTGCATCTGGGTCTGCAAAAAGGACATCAATCAGCTGTCCCAAGTCTGACATTTTGAAATGCCTACCAACCTCGATGATCAAGTAGACAAAGCCACCAATGGAGACTTGGAGGGGCTCTTACAGGACAAGGAACCTGCCTACCAGCTCCAAACCACAGAGACTCGGAACCAGGGTAGGGAAGGGGAAGACTTTGGTTACATCCGGCGAAGTGGACAGGGAAAAGGGGGAAACTACCAGATGTGATGCAGCCCCCTTTTACCAAGAAAGGGCTTGGTAAGTCAAATTCCTGAGATGGAGGCTAGCTCATAATCAGCTCCAAGGAGTCGGAGCTACGCAGGTGCCAAGGCAGCAGATGCACCTGAAGGCCGTTGGACCTTCAGGTCTGGCGAGCCCAAAGAGGGGCCAAGCTTGGAGACAGAGGAGGATCTCTAACGATCCCCTTGTAGGTCTTGGAGTCCTTGGAAAAGCAGTGTTTCTCAGATACGACTTTTGGCACCAAAGAAGCAGAAGAAAAAGAACCAGCTTGAAGATGGCCCTTGAGGATTAATTTCACCCATCTCTCTAACTGCCCGGGACTTAAAGCCTTCACAGACAGAACAGGGGGAAATCTAAGTGGGAAGCCTCTAACCAGTAAACGCACTTCGTGTGCATCTTCAGAAGGTAATTTGTGCCCACAAGGATTACATTTTTAATACCTTTGTCCATGAAAAGATAGTCTAACACACTACACTCAGTAAAACATTCTGTACTCTGCAACTACAGAAAACAACAAAAGTTCAAAAAGCCAGGAAAAGCCTGCAACTAACTATACATGCTGGTATAACAACCTAAACCTACCTAACCTAACACTTACACTACATCTATGCTAAACACACCTCAAAACGGTATGGGAGAAAACACCAGAAAAAACAACACAACAAGCCAAAATAAAACTATCAAAAGGATATGCTTATGCAGAGCCATGGATCGAGCTGTTGACAGGAATAGCATCAAACTTGATCTGGAGGAGTTGGCTGAGGAGTGGAGGACTGTGGGAGGGGAGGCAGAGCCCAGTGAGTTGAATTCTGAAGGATTTGGCTAGTTATCAAACCCAAGTCAGATGCGATAACCTCATAGGTTGAAGCCAGACAGAGAAGACATCAGATCAAATGTTAAGCACTTCCCTTTACCTCATAAATCCCATCTTAATACCTCCCATTACAATAACAGACAACACAAATAACATCCTAGCCTTTGACTTTTCATGTCACACTGAGAAAAGCATTAACAAAGTTCTACCCCAACTAAAACTTTGCAACAAAATTCCTAACCTCCATTCCTCAATTGTGAGAATGTTCCTGGCCACAAATGTTCTACTTTCCAAACTAGAACATGAGCTACCAATTCCAACACTTCAGTGTGCCTATAATACCCAAAGATCCAAAAGTTAAGGAATGGAGGACCAAACCAGGATACGATTAAAAAATATCCAAAAGTTTATTGCACAAACGCTCCAAGCAGGAATGTTAGACCACACACTTCAATGAGAAACAAGGCATGAACGCTATTCCTAATGCTGCGTTTTCGTCTTGATCATATAAAACTTCATCAGATGTCATCAGTAAAACTAATTCATCCTCTATTTATACACCATTTAATTAATTAATTACGTAGATTCACGCCAAATTCATTCCATTGTTATTTTCCAAGTGTTCCAGAATACTAATAGACCTTAGTTTGACATTTCCTAAAACCAATTTCATATAACCTTATTTACTTTACATCATTCTTTAATATTGTTACAAATATATTTAATTAAAATAATGTATTAAAAACTGAATGTCATTCTACCATTTGAAAAATAGCTAGTGGATGTTTCTTATACAAAATTGCCCTCCAGTGGCAATTAATCATTATTACACCTAATAAATATAAATATGCTAAAAGTATATACATATTATACAGATAATGATTTCATAAAAACTTAAATTCATTACTACAATTAATATAATTAATAAATTCTATGTATAGCTAAATGCCCCTAAGAATAAAAATTGTATTAAAATTGTGTACTATTAAAATCTTATGTTTAAAAAATGTATTACATTAGACTCAGATTGTCCAAAAAGCATTCTGACTTTCATTACAATTTAGCTGCCCTTAACTTCAAGATAGGCAATATACTTGTATATTCATTCAAACCCGGTGGATTATAAGCTTCTAGTGTCATTTGCCACCAGAGCTCCCTATATTCTATCTTTTCCTCCCAAGGTCCACCTCTTATATCTTATATAATCCACCGGGTTTGAATGAATATACAAGTATATTGCCTATCTTGAAGTTAAGGGCAGCTAAATTGTAATGAAAGTCAGAATGCTTTTTGGACAATCTGAGTCTAATGTAATACATTTTTTAAACATAAGATTTTAATAGTACACAATTTTAATACAATTTTTATTCTTAGGGGCATTTAGCTATACATAGAATTTATTAATTATATTAACTGTAGTAATGAATTTATTTAAGTTTTTATGAAATCATTATCTGTATAATATGTATATACTTTTAGCATATTTATATTTATTAGTTGTAATAATGATTAATGGCCACTGGAGGGCATTTTTGTATAAGAAACATCCACTAGCTATTTTTCAAATGTTAGAATGACATTCAGTTTTTAATACATTATTTTAATTAAATATATTTGTAACAATATTAAAGAATGATGTAAAGTAAATAAGGTTATATGAAATTGGTTTTAGGAAATGTCAAACTAAGCTCTATTAGTATTCTGGAACACTTGGAAAATAACAATGGAATGAATTTGGCGTGAATCTACGTAATTAATTAATTAAATGGTGTATAAATAGAGGACGAATTAGTTTTACTGATAACATCTGATGAAGTTTTATGTGATCAAGACGAAAACGCAGCATTAGGAATAGCGTTCATGCCTTGTTTCTCATTGAAGTGTGTGGTCTAACATTCCTGCTTGGAGCGTTTGCGCAATAAACTTTTGGATATTTTTTATCGTATCCTGGTTTGGTCTTCCATTCCTTAACTTTTGGATTATTGGTTTATTTTCACCTTTCTTTTATAATACCCAAAGATTACCTACTACAGAAAATAAAATTTGCATTACTTGCTAATTCACATGCCCACAGGTGTATGCTCCTGCAGAAACTTAAGTGGCTGCCAGTTACTGAAAGATCCATCTATCTAACAGGCACCATGTTTATTCAAAATTTTGATAAAAGGTTACTGGCCTTCACTAAAAAAGTTACTATACTTAACAGCCATACTCCCTTCAAATCTTCCAAGGTAATATCACCTTTACCAGCCCCCCTTAAAACATTTGTGGATGAACATGAACTCTCTAGACTAGGTCTAGCATTATGGAACAAACTTCCTTCAGAAATCAAGTTTTGCGAGATCTCTCATATGTTTCAAAAAAGCTCTATATGAACATCTTCATAAAAATACAGAATGCAAACATTTCTAAAAGAATGATTTAAGTATAATCCAATATCCTGTTGCACTTAGCCAGCCATGCAGTTTTATCTTCCACCTACTATTCATTAGACAAACGGTATTGATTTCTTAACTACCAATTTAGATTCTGCATTTCATCTACACAGTACTAACTCCAGCGTTAAATGTAAATATGGCACTTTGTTACTACCATTGTATTGCATTTCTTCAACAGTAATACTTGATCTATGTAATGTTTAATAATTTGCACTCTGCTTGCATTTCTACATCCGGATCGTGTCTGAAAAGGTTCTTTTGGACCAATCGACAAACCCAGTTTTCAAACAGAAAATAAACAGTGATTTAACATACAGATTCCAATACATGTGACAAGCTAACTAGACTGAAGGGTATTTCAACAAACATCCTGTAGGCTAAATATTACTGAAATCCTATTAATGACCCAGGATAGTACAATGCAAAGAAATCTAAGACAACAGAAATGTGGAATAAGGGAAGAAGCTCCAATACGAAATAAAAATGGATTCGACCCGCTACTGCTATGGCAAGTGTATCACACCATTACATTATGATACTCATCTCATTTGTGTTGCCTCAGTAATTCATAATAACTGTGTAGAATAAATACAAGCCATCCATCTGAAGATCAGGAAAAGGCTTCAGTCAACATACCCTGAATGAGTTAACTTGGAAAATATCGGCTCTGAAGACTAGACGAAATCTGTACAACCAGCATTCCAGTTAGGAAAAGTCTAAGAATCAAAAGACATGGAAAATTGTAAGGGACGACGGAAATAACAACGTTTGTCTCCTAAATTCCTAAGTCCTAGTAACAAAAGTGAAAACTTCTCTCTTAAAATTCATAACTAACAGATTAAAATTAATAACTAATAGGACTCTCCTTGGCGGGGGTCCATGGCTGGTTCACCTCCACCAATCAGAATTTATCTTCATGCAGAAATTCCAATATTCAGAGAGACAGTCTCAACTGTGGTACTGCATGCCACTGTTTACTACTACATAGGTACATTTATTTCCTTCATCTACCAGTTCACCTAGCTATTACTGAGCACTTTTTCTTGCAAATCAGTAGAATTTGATAACCTGCTGCTAACAAGAGAACTACTAGCACTTAACTTGCTTGATTTAAAGGGAACTCAACCAAGGTAAGGTGGAGGGACTGACCACCTCCAGGGCAGACAGTGGGACACTTACAACTCAAGAAGGGTTACTGTTAAGTTCAAAATGTATCTAATTATATAACATTGAGGTCACTCCTTGATGGGCCCTATGGTTGAGTTAAATTTTAGCTGCAAGTCTCCACAATTGTTGGAAGCAGAGGACCACACCACAAAATAGCTGAAAGGCCAGATCATACAGAACAGTTAAGCCTGAAAAAGCCCATCCCCAGGTATTAAGCCAGAATAAGTCCACCTCCTAGCACTGCCATTAAGACAAAAACATTTGAAGAAGGCCAGCACTGCAGATCAAGTGCTAGACTTACGAAGTCTGCCAAAGGACAAAGTAAAGAAGAGCAGCACACAAATTACTCCTAGACAAAAGTAAACTTCAGCTGCAGGAAAGGACAGTGGTTGGAACTGTTCAATGACAAAGAAAAGTTGTCAGTCAACTAAATGAAAATCTGGCAACTGCAAGTACCTCCCAACTTCGGATAAAACAGCCAATCAATGGTTTCACTAACAAAACCAGCACAGTTGCTTCAGAGAAACCCAAAAAGGCAGTGCACCTCCAAAAAGTAAGGGTCATTTCTACCCCTCCACTACCAACATTTGCCTCCCCCATGACAAAAACAAGAAGGTGACTGGACAGTTTGAGAACAAAATCAAAGCCAGCTTTTCAGAAGTGGGATCAAGGTAAGTGAACTTGATCAAAGGTTGGCTCAGGAGATCCGTGCATCTGTGGGTCTAAAACTCTGAAAACCTTTTCCAGAGACATTGCCAAAATGAAGACATTTCTACCCAAGGGAGAATTCCAACATGCCTTCACCATTAGACAAGTAAGCCTGCCAAACAAGAAGTGCATGTGAGTTTGTTTTTTTTTTTAATAGAAAGATAGAGTAACAGCATTCCCAAAACAATTGCAGTGCTGGACCTCAGACATGCCCTGCACTGGAAACAATGACCAGAAGGCTACAGGGAAATGCTCATAAGAGACTGGGGATAAAAAATATTAAGGCCTTTGGAACACCAAGAATAACCAACTGGGATGGCACAAACAGCTGGCTGTGTGCAATCTACGAAGGCCTTCCACTTGGAAACCTAAATAGAAATCTTCCAAGTACCTCTGACATTCTCAAGGTCCAAAACCAACAAGATCATTGTAAAAAGGTCCCAGGTCAGGCCCTGAGGTGCTGTTGTCCATTGCCCAAATAAAGGGGGCATCTTGGCCATGATGGGGCATAAACAAAATTTATATACTCACCATGACAATGCATCAGTGTTCTCTTTTCATCCTTCCTCAACAAAAAAGTCTTGGATCCAGCTTTGGCTACTTCACCAGATTGTGTCTCCTTAGCTCGAACTCCTCGTTTTACCCATAATTTTCTCCTAGCCTAGATTACCTTAGATCAAATTTGCCCTCTAGTCACACTATCTAGAATAACAAGGGTACCCAGAAACAGATATACAAAATAAATCAAATTACAGCTAGAATAGAGCAAGGAAAAGGAAGGCTGGACCTCACTCAGGAAAGAATACAGGAATCACTCCTCAGGACCTACTACGAGCCCCAACGTAAATCTTCTAAAGCAGAAAAGGGGCTGGGGTGTGGGTGGAAGGATGAAAAGAGGCAACACAGATGCATTGTTATGGTGAGTACCTAACTTTTACATCTGATATTGTCTTTTTCAACTGTTCCTCAACTGATGGGACAGAGTCCCCAGTTAGCAAAACCCCAGAGTGGCCCTCAAGGAAGGATATTCTGGAGTACGGCGGAGCCAAATGTTGCCTATCACTAGATAAAATGTTGAATTTTTAAAGAGAAATAAAAGTATGAGCACTAGACAACGTTGCAGTTGCACAAATGTCATTGATGGAAGGTCAGGACAAGAAGGCAGATGATGTGGCCACAGACTTTATGGAATAAGCTCCAAGAGGTTTAGGTAATGTCAAGCCTCTCTTTTTGTAAACAAATGAAATGCAATCAGTGAGTCAGCTGGCTAAAGGTACTTTTGATACAGACTGGCGAAACTCAGCCTTGGAGAAAGAAACAACTACCTGATTTTCTGTGGAGATAAAATCTAAGCTACCGCTGTACATCCACCAGGTGCAGCATGTTTTATAAATAAATGAAATGCAATCAGTGAGCTAATTTGCTAAGTTACTTTTGATACAGACTTGCCCAACTTAGCCTTTGTTGGAAAAACTTGAAAAGAAAATAGGTAGATTGATGGAGTGGTTGACATCTGTTTCTGATGGTACCTTAGCCTGGAAGACACCCTATCCTTATGAAAAATAAGATACAGTGGCTGGGAAGAGAGTGCCTGGAGTTTTGATACTCATCTAGACAATGTAATTGCAACCAGAAAAAATTATTTTCTAAGACAAAAACTTTGTCCACCTTGGCAGAGGGTTCAAAGAGGGACTACGTCAAAGCCTGTAGTAGCACTGTTAAATCTCATGGGCAAGCACGATCTTTACAGGTGGTCAAAGCAAAAACGTACCTCTGAGAAATACTTTACATAATGTCAGTAATGCCAAGGAAGAATGGTTTTCACCTATGTGAAAATTAGAAATGCCAGCAAGTTGAATATTAAGTGCAGAAAAAATAGCTCCACTATTGAAGCAAGAAAATCAATGATAGATGGAACAGATGCTGAAAACGAGTCCAGTTGTCTCTGGAGAGCCTAGATGGAAAATCGTTTCATTGTCCTCTTATACATCTTCCTAGCAGGACTGCCTAGCCATCGCTTTAAGTAGAGAACCCATGGGATCAACTTGAGGATCTAAATATCTGTATGAGGTATCCTGGACAAGTGAAATAGAAGGTCCTGAGAAGGGTCCAACACATTGGGAGGGTGTACCAGATGAGGCCACAGGAAGGGAAACCACACTTGTTGAGGCCAGAATGGGGCAATGAGAATTACTTTGCTCTTCTGCTGAGATGCTTTCTGAAGAGACTTGGGAATGAGAGGGCATAGGGGAAAGGCAAAGAAGTGACTGGGGACCGTAGTGAATCAGAGTTTCTAGATGACTCCCCTCCTCTGAAGGGATCAGGGTGAAGTACCTGCTGCATTTTGAATTGTGGGGAGAAGCAAAGAGGTCACAGCACAGTTGGCCCCACTGCTGAAATATCCTTTCTGCCACTGGCAGATTGAGAGACCACTCATGAGGGAGTAATATAGACTGATTCAGTTTGTCTGCTAGCACAATGGACTCCCCCCCCCCCCCCCAGAATATGTGCTGCCAGCGGAAAATGACCAGAACAGGTCACCCATTGCCACAATCGCAATGTTTCTTGACATAAGGGGTAGGATCAGGTTCTCCCCAATCGATGATGTACCACAATACCAACATGTTGTCCATTCCTGCAGGGGAGAACACCTTGTAATGCCAGCAATGCTAATAGGACTGCTCACGCTCACCTTTCCAGGACACTGATGTGAAGATTAAATTCCAACTGAGACCAAATACCTTGGACTGTCTGTCCTTCCCAAGTAATGCCCCCCCCCAACCTTAGTTGGAAGGCATTCATTGTCACTGATGCCTTGGGTACAGAAAGGATAAAAGGGAGGCTCTAAGAAACTTCTGCATGGAGCCACCAGGCTATCTCTTTTCTGCAAACCCTTGTAATCTGAATCGGGTGTGATCAGGTGGTGTTGTCTTACTGAACACTGACTGCAAGCATCCACTGTAGTACCCTCGTGGGAAACCTTGCTAAAGGTACCAGAGTTATGGAAGTGGTCATAGCTAAGACTAACCTGGCTAGAGGGGAAGGAAGAGAGAGTGTGTGTGACACTTGGCTGTGCAAAGTGTTAACCCTTGCTTGAGGTAAGCTTGCAATCGGTGCCACTGTATCTAGGTGAGCACCAGGACATAAGTGAGGGAGCACTGAGGCTTATTATAGCTAACTGTGATGCACTTTTAAGACTTATTTGGAGCAAGTAGCCCCTGGCTTGAATCAGTAGTGGATTAGTGGGGGCAGAGAGAAGCCAGTAGTTGAGATATGGAAGCATCCATAACCGTAGCAGTCTCATGTGAACTACGACCACTGCCATTCAGTTGGTGAACACCCAGTGGTGGCTGTGATGAGACCAAAGTGCAGGGCCCTGAACTGGTAATGACTGGCTCCCAGATGGTAGCACAGGTATCTCCTGGAATTCCTGTATATTTTGATGTGGTAGTACACATTCTGGAGATCTACTGAGCATATTCAATCATCCTTGCACAACAGAGGCAGAACGGACTGAAGAGTGACCACTCGGAACTTCAAGTGTTTGACAAACTGATTCAATTGCTGAGACTGAAAACTGGTCTTGGGTCCCTGTTTTTCTTTGACATCAAAAATAATCTTAAGTAAGTTCCGAATCCTTGTTGGTCTGGGGGGACCACATGGATGACATTTGTGCCAGCAGTTTTCCTATTTCCATAGCTGTCGCTCTACTCTGAGTGGGTGGGACATTGTGAATCATTCTAGGCCATTGGAAGGTTGAAGGAAAAAGGATATGTAATAACTTTGTATATTATCCTCACCATCCAATTATCTTTGGCAATGGCTGTTCAGCCTTCAGGGTACAGGGATAAGCACCTCCCCAAATGCTTCCAGAGCGAAGCAGTCAGGCAACCTCTCATAACCACTGACAGAGCTTCTTAGAGAATTGATCCCTAAAGCAATGATGTTGCAAGCCTTTTCTACTACATGGGCAATGTCTGCCATTATAGTCCCCCCTCTGCCGCAGGAGGATCTGTCGCCACAGTAGTCCTGGGAAATTGTTTTTGGACCATTACTTCGTGTGCCTGCCTTTCATTCTGACTACCGTGGTGGTATTTTCCACTTACACTTTTGGATTCCTTGCTGTTGGGGCTCCTACCCTTATTTGGACTTTACGAGTGGTATTTTGTGTTTATAGTCCTGGGAAGACCCTTGCGACTTGCAGAACCAGATATTCCTACCTCCTCTCTGGTTCTGTGAAAAAGTCCTGTGTGTAGATCAGTGTGTGTGACATACGTGTAAGAAGCTTTCCAGTGAGCCAGCACATGCATATAAGTACTGAGCACGTGCAAGCTAGAGTGCCATTTTGAGTGAGCAGCCAGGGTCACATCATGCAAGTATGTAGTCAGTCAGTTAGTTAGTTAGTTAGATAGTTTAAGTTTAATGTTCCTGCCATCCATCCTGATGTATCTGTATACAATAAACTACTTAAACAAACATCCAAGTCTCAATGTCTTCTTAATGCACATAAGAAGAGTGACATGGTGTCAGAATGGGGTCCAGAGTTAAAAGACATGAGGCAACCAGTTAATGTTGGAGGAATATACAGGAGTGGATCATCTCTACTGCTCAAACGACTTGCAAAACAGATCAAAAACAAATTCCAGGTACTAAAACTTGCTTAAATGATTTATTTTGCTATAAATAAAAAAACAAAGCACTCAAAATGCTCAAACAAATTTCTTGTTAAACAAAATGTCCGAAACTGCAACATATTGATAAAAATATTTGGAATAATTACGAAAATGCTTGAAACAATACCCAAATTGCATAAAATGTACAAAAAAGGGAAAAACGACCAAATCTTTCCACTATGTGCTACTTTTTCGTATTAAGTGAAGCTATTCAAAGTATCCAAAGTGTGCAAAGTGTTTGAAGTGTGTGCATTACTATACAGTGCAGTTATTTAACAAAGTAAAGATGTTTCAAAGAATATTTCTCAAAGTACAGTTATTTCAAAGCATATTTCGCAGAGAACAGTGTTTCGAAAAATTTATGGTGCTTTTGAATATAATTACAAGTACCTGGTGAGTGTGAATGTTCGTATATAATTACAAGGGCCAATTTTGCATTGTGTTTTACTATAATTTGTGGGAATGGCAGAAGTATTTCGCGGACCCACACCGCTTGTGTTTGATAACAGTACTGCAGAAAATTGGACAGTGTCTGAGCAGGAATACAATATTTTCATATAGGCTGCTTTTTCTGACAAAGACACATGTACAAAGGCATTTATTCTGCATAACTTAGCTGATTCAGAGGCCACTGAAAAACAGTTCATTTGTGTATGCACCTGCTGTGTTTGCAGAGGAGGGGCAAGACCGCCATAAAGTGGTAACGGGTGAAACAAGGTAAGACCCAGATTGCTTAAAACGTAAATTTAAAGAAACATGTAACCTTCAAATGAATGTTACAATGGAAAGGCACTTATTTTACACAAGGGATCAAAAGCCTGGTGAAACTTTTGCAGCATACATAACAGCCTTATTTCTCAAGGCTAAAACATGCAGATTTGGTGATTTGAGAGATGAGCTGATAAAGGACAGGATTGTGTGTGGTATTAATAATGACACAGTGAGAAAGATTTTGCTTCAAGACAGTGATTTGATGTTAAATAAGGCCATTGAAATTTGTAAAACATACAAGCTTACAGAAAAGCACACAAGTATGCTTACAAATGAAAATAGCTGTGGAAGGCACAGTGACAAAGTTCATGCTGATAGTATGCAGCACGTGGTTAAAGGAAACAGGTCCAAGCAGATGCCAGCTACTACAGGTCCTATAACAGTCCCTGGGGACCCCCCCCCCCCCGAGTCTTTCCAGCAAATTCCAGAGCATACTCAGTGAAGCATAAGGGAGAGTCAGCAAAGTCAAAACATGTGCCCCCAGCTAGCTTCATTTCTGTCATAACTGTGGTGGTAATCACAAACCCAAAAGAGAAAAGTGCTTAGGTTTTGGTCAGCAGTGTCATTCTTGGAATAAGTTGAATAATTTCAAAAGGTTTTGTGAATCAAATAAGGCATGTTCTTTTCTTAAAAGAGGTCATTCCAAGAGGCAAGTTGACCAGTTAAAAAGCTGCAACTCTACTTTTTATGTTGATGTTGTGTCTGTGCTTGGTGAAGCAGTCAGTGCAGTAGATTTGTGGGCAAAGAATTAAGTGCAATGTTATGTCAGCAGAAACATTTGCTAGAGTAAAAGCTGCAGAACAACTTGATTTGACAAGATGTGCAAAGCTTGTGGTTTATGGTGGTGAAGAGATTCAAACTGAAGGCTCAGTAGTGCTTTCATAGTCTGCTGGGAACAGATATGACTTGCAATTTTTCATAGTCAAAAGACACATGCAGTCATTATCAGGGCTCAGAGACAGTTTGAAAATGGGGCTGCTTTCACTTAATAAAGAAGTTCACCATGTAAGCCTGCATGACAACAGCTCAAATTTCACCCAAACTATTTTTTCTGAATTTGCTGATATTTTTGCAGACAAACTAGTCAAACTACCTTGTGTACTCTATGAAGTTAGACGCAGAGGTCAGACTAGCACGGAAAGTTCCAGTAGCTATACAGAGCCGAGTCAAAGCCGCACTAGACAAATTGGTGCAGCTAGGAGTAATTTGTCCAGTAGAAGAACCTACTGAATGGGTATCCTCCATGGTAGTAACTCATAAAAAAGCTCAGATGATATCAGAATTTGTACTGATCCAAGAGATTTGAACAAAGCATAAGACCTCATCATCCAATTCGCACAGTCGAATATGTTGTTGCCCTCACACCAAAAGCTACTTTTTTTCTGTCTTAGATGCTGAGAGTTCATTTTGGCAAATTTTCTTGACCAAAAATATTCACTGTTAACCACATTCGGTACACCTTTTGGAAGATACAGATTTCTGAGAATGCCATTTGGAATAAATTCTGCCAGTGAAGTCTTTCAGTGTACAATGGAGCAAATTTTTTCGGGCTGTGCGCTATTATAGGGGATGATATTCTAGTAGCAGGCAATGGTGAAGTCAAACATGACAGAAACCTCAAGAAAGTCCTGGAAAGAGCACGTCAAGTGAATCTTAAGTTGAATCCTCAGAAGTGCAAATTCAGGCTATGAGAAGTTACTTATGTTGGTCACTTGTTTACCAGTTCAGGCTTTTGACCAGATCCTTCCAAGCAAACAGCAATTCTCGAGATGCCAGCTCCAGACAATGATCAAGCCCTAGAGCGTTTTCTTGGTATGGTCAACAATCTAGACAAGTTCATTCCAGATTTAAGCCAACCTTCAGCACCGCTAAGGGAGCTGACACGCAAAGATGTAGTTTGGTCATTGTCAGATCAACACCAAAGAGTATTTGATGTCCTGAAGCAAAAAACTGCTAACCCACCAACTCTCAACTACTATGATGTTCACAAACCAGTTACTCTTTCCTGTGATGCTTCTAAATTTGGTCTAGGTGCAGTCATTCTTCAAGAGGGTAGACCAGTAGCCTATGCATCAAGAACTCTTACCCAAACTGAGATGCAGTATGTCCAGATTGAGAAAGAGTTTGTGGCAATTGTGTTTGCATGTTGAAAGTTTCATGATTACATTTATGGTCGACCTGTCCAGACTGAAACTGATCACCAACCTTTAGTTATTATTTTGAGAAAGCATATGCATACAGCTCCAGCTAGACTGCAACGCATGATGCTCAAATTGCAAAAGTACAATTTCAATTTTGTTTACACAAAAGACAAACTTCTTTATCGTGATGATACCATATCCAGATCGCTAAGAAAAAACGCAGAACAGCTAACAATGAGCAACTTGATTCGGAGGTCATGGAAGTGAGAAATTTTTCTTCCACATGTCTTGATGAGCTCAGAACTCACACAGCTTCAGATCCAATTCTCCAGAAGCTCAACTACTTTATCAGTCAAGGATGGCCTTTCAAGCAATCTTGTTTACCAGCAGAAGTGCAACCTTATTTTCCATACAGAGATGAGATTTTGTCAGACAATGGCATCATCATAAAAGGTCCTAAAGTAATTGTTCCAAAATCCTTGCAACAAGAGTACAGTTAGATTTTGCAGTGTGTCCACCCAGGAACTGATTCTACAAAAAGAAGGACGACAGTCTAGTATTTTGGCCTTCTATGTCAAAAGATATTGAGAAAGAACCACTTCAGTTAACCAGATTCTTGAACTATCTTGGTCGACAGTAGCCACAGATATCTTTGAGTGGAATGGTCAACATTACTTGGTGTTAGCAACGTCTTATTCAAATCTGTCCGAGATTGCCCTACTCCCCAACCTAACTTCCAGTACTGTCATTACTAAGTTGAAGCGACATTTTTCTGTCCATGGTAGTCCAGACAGTTATTTCTGACAATGGTGCACAGTTTAAAAGTCAGCACTTCAAGAGATTTGCAGAAGAGTGGGACTTTGTTCATATTACGAGTAGTCCTGAATACCCTCAGTCAAACGGCTTGGCTGAACATGCAGTTCAAAGTGCAAAACAGCTGTTGGAGAAATCCATTCGTGACAATACCGATGTTTTTCTCAAATTGTTAAATCTCAGAAACATTCCTTGTGATAAACATCTTGGTTCACCTGCCCAGAGACTTATGTCAAGACAAACCATAACTACACTACTAATCAGCAGTAATTTATTGGTTCCATGTGCCAAGAACAACAAAGCTGTAAAAGGCCAACTGTTGGAAAAGCATTTGTCCCAGAAGTCTTACTATGCTAAAACCAGAAACCGCTCAGTTCATTGAAAAAAGGGGGAAAAAGTGAGGATGCAAATGTCAAAAGGTTTTGATTGTATCAGATTTGTGAAACGTCTGTGTCAAGACCCGAGAATGTACATTGTGAAATCTCAAGGAATGGAATTCAGACAAAATCGGAAGCATTTGTAACCAGTGTCTGAACCAGTGTTACAGTATCTTGCCTGTGATAAAGACTCTAGTTCTCAAACTGACTTGTCCAATGTTCCTGTTCCAGAGAAAATTCCGTTATCAATCCCCGTTCCTGAAAAAATCCCTGAAACTCCACAAGCAGAACAATCCCCAGTGACTGTCCCTGTTACTAAACCCAGTCCTAACTATTATGTCACGAGATCAGCTCGCATCTCGAAACCTACTTCCACATACACAGCAACCTGGACGTGACTGCTGTTTTTCTTTATTAGTGTCTGTATAATTGCATGCCTATTAAAATGTCATTGTTTATATGAGACAGCTCAGTAAAGAGGGAGAATGTAGATCAGTGTGTGTGATATACCTTTAAGACGTTTTCCAGTGAGTCAGCACATCCATATAAGTACTGTAAGCTAGAGTGCCACTTTGAGTGAGCAGCCAGAGTGAGAGCATGCAAGTATGTAGTCAGTTAGTTAGATAGTTTAAGTTTAATGTTCCTGCCATCCATCCCAATGTATTTGTATACAATAAACTACTTAAACTAACACCCAAGCCTCAACGTCTTCTTAATGCACATAAAAAGAGCGACACTCTAAGGGGGAGAAACTCATCACTACGGCAGGTAATGTCTTCCCATTTTGTTCGCCCCTGGAGACAGCTTTCTTCACCTTATGGCCAAATAAGGTGGATCCAGCAAAGGAAGCATTGATGAATGATGTCAAACAGCTCTACACACTCACAAAGAAGCATCAAGGCATGCCTTCTTACAGCAATTCCTGAACCCGTGGCTCTAGAAGCTCAGTCCAAAGAGTGAGAAATCAGCCTTATGGAGGCATCTGATAGGAATTGAAGGGTGGCCAGTTGGGAAGAAATAGTCTTATTGTCCTCCACAGACATGGACTCTGAGAGGGCATCGGAAAACTCCTTAATCAAGCCCCTCTGAAATCTGGTTATGTGTGTAAAATAGTTCAGTGGCCTGAGGGCGAAGGTCACTTAAGCATAAACACAATACCCAAATCTGTCCAAAAGGTTCATAGGTTCAGGTTCATCATATAGCTGGCCGCCCCCAAGCATTTAAGCATAAGCCCATAGCATAGTGCTGTGTGCCTTTTTGAATTAAATAAAAACTTAAAACATTTCTATGCCTCTTCTGTTTTCTGTCACTCACTGAAACTGTGAGGGGGGGTATATCTGCGATCCATCCATCCATCCCATCCATCCTCTTCCTTCCAAGGGCCAGCGCTCTGCCTGCTCTGCCTCACATGTGTCATGATTTTGTTCCACAGCATATAGTCTCTGATGAATCTGAATCCCTCCAGCACCAGCATTATAAACCGTCAAGGCTTAAGTCTCCTGCCCTCTTGTGTTGAGGGATAGATTTTTTCAGGTAAGGTTTTGAATCAAATCAATCTGGGGACATGGCCTTATAGCAGGCACAGGCACAGTCACCTCTGAGCAAGCGTGAGACTGAAGTAAGCAAGCAAGTTCTTTTTCATCAGGGCATAGCATTTTACATATTTTGATTTTTTTATCCTTTTGGTGAGGATTTTTTGGCGCCTCAAGCCGTATCAGGTGTCTGGTCAGATACATCATCACAGGGATCAGAAATGGAGTCTAATGAATGGATGGTGGGGAGGGGGGACACTTGACCTCCGATGACCTCCTTGATCTAGATCTGATGATGTAGAGCCTCCTATAGAAGGTTTTTTAGGGTTTTTGAAACTAAAGACCAAACACAAGTCAAACTTGGGTCCCAAGATCCCTGTCTTCAGATTTTTCTTTTTTCTGTGCTCAGTGATCATATGGTAGTGGTGTTTTAGGTAGGCTATTCTTTTTTTCAAGAAGACTTTTTTTCCATTTTTAACTTGGCCCAGGCTCTGGGCTCTGCTATCCGCTCTGTGGAGCCTATCTGTGTGTTCTGTGTTAGATTGTGGAGGATATCTGTGTCAGCAGTCATCTGCAAACTTTGTCAGCCATAACCCTCACTGTTAACTTGTTTGCTTGTACTTCAGAAAGGAGAAATTGTACTTCAGAAAGAGAGAGACCGAAGATGAGACTGGGACACTGGGACTTGAGTTTGAGGCTTTGACAGGCTGCTCCAGCAACTCTGCTGTTGTGTAAGTGCTCTCTAAGTTGTGGCTTAGCGGTTGCAACAGATCTTGTGATTGATGGGTTTGATGAGTTTTTGATGAGTTTTGTATGGGTGAGTGTCGAGTTGTGTCAGGTGGGCCTGTGGTCGGTCCTTGATCACCTTTCGAGGGCCTTCTCCACTGTTGTCTCGAAATGGCCAAAGAGACAAAGCCAAAAAGTCAGCAGGGTCTGGATCCAAAGTTCAGGATCAAAGCAGTTGTTTTATTTGGATGTTGTTAATGATCCATTATGATCCCTTCCGTATGTTTTATGATCTCCAATGGCTTTGCAGATAAGGCTTGTCAAGCGGAGGCACCGTCTGGCGGCAATGGACAGAGCACATGGGGAATGGAGGCACAGCCCTTGGCGTGGCCTCTCCTTGGAGCGCAGGTTCCTGGGTGATTAAATTAAACAGCTGTCCTAACTGTGGGTTTAATTCCTTAATGTGCCATTGAGGCCTGCCACAGATGCCCAAGGGACCACATGGAGTGGCTGTTTCTTGCATCAGTCTGGGGAAATGCAGTTGGAACCTGGGGGGGGGAGAGGCTCTGGGGCTACAATCCTCTATCTCTCTTGCCTCTCCTTTTGGGATATCTCTCCTTTGGGGTGTGTAGTGTGTGTTAGCTTGAAGTGTAGTGTGTAGGTTCAGTTCTTTTCATCATTCAGTTTTTTTTTCACATCATTTTGACTATTTCCTCCCTCCTTAGCTCTTTTCATTCTAGGTTTCTTGTTTTATGATCTTCTTTTTTCTTTTCATTTTTTTTTTTCTTTTTACTTTTATTGATTTTTTTTTTTATGAGCTTGTTTTTGATTACTTGTTGTTCTGCTTTTGTCTTTCCTTTTGTTGATTTTCCTCCTTTGTGTTTTAGCCAGATTTTCTGGAGCTTGTTTTAGACTTTGGACTTGGCTGAGACTGTTTGGCTTGGTTTGGGTGTTTGGGATTGCCTGAGCTTGCCTGGTGCTTTTTTTAGCAGTCCTGTGGGTTAAAGTGAAGTCCATGGTTGGTAATAGTGCGATTTGGGGTTTTGGATTACTTTTAGAGACCATTTTTTTTACCAAATGTGGTTTT